>NC_092160.1:25759726-25912226 GCF_045791955.1 Oncorhynchus clarkii lewisi | reverse complement strand
TGTCTCTTCTCTCTCTCTGTCTCATATCTGTCTCTCTGTCTCTCTCTGTCTCATATTTCCCTCTCTCTGTCTCATATCTCTCTCTCTGTCTCATCTCTCTCTCTCTGTCTCATATCTCTCTCTCTGTCTCATCTCTCTCTCTCTGTCTCATATTTCTCTCTCTCTCTCTCTCTCTCTCTCTCTCTCTCTCTCTCTCTCTCTCTCTGTCTCATATTTCCCTCTCTCTGTCTCATATCTCTCCCCCTCTCTGTCTCTCTCTGTCTCATATCTCTCTCTCTGTCTCTCTCTCTGTCTCATATTTCCCTCTCTCTGTCTCATATCTCTCCCTCTCTCTGTCTCATCTCTCTCTCGCTCTGTCTCATATGTCTCTCATCTCTCTCTCTCGCTGTCTCATATCTCTCTCTCTGTCTCATATCTCTCTCTCATCTCTCTCTCTCTGTCTCATATCTCTCTCTCTGTCTCATATCTCGCTCTCTGTCTCATATATCGCTCTCTCTCTCTCTGTCTCATATCTCTCTCTTTCTGCCTCTTTATCTCTCTCTCTCACTCTCTGTGTATTCTGTTTTTTCTGTGGTCCAGTTGGGAGATATAAAGAACTGGCTTCTTCATTTCTGTGTGTTCTAGTTATCTCTTGTGTAAATAAATGTTTATTCCATGTACAGTTCATTCAGAAAGTATTCAGACCCTTTGACTTTTCCCCCCCAAAATGTACGTTACAGCCTTATTCTAAAATGGATTAAATACAAAAAATCCTCATCAATCTACACACAATACCCCATAATGACAACACAAAATCAGGTTTTTAGAAATGTTTGCTAGTCTATTAAAAATAAAAAACAGAAATACCTTATTTACATAAAAATTCAGACCTTTTGCTATGAGACTCGAAATTGAGCTCAGGTGCATCCTGTTTCTATTGATCATCCTTGAGATGTTTCTACAACTTGATTGGAGTCCACCTGTGGTAAATTCAATGGATTAGACATGATTTAGAAAGGCACACACCGGTCTTTATAAGGTCTCACAGTTGACAGAGCAAAAACCAAGCCATGAGGTCGAAGGAATTGTCAATAGAGCTCCGAGACAGGATTGTGTCGAGGCACAGATCTGGGGAAGGGTACCAAAACATTTCTGTAGCATTGAAGGTCCACAAGAACACAGTGGCCTCCATCATTCTTAAACTGAAGATATTTGGAACCACCAATACCAATACTGGTGAGCTGGTCACCCGGCCAAACTGAGCAATTTCGGGAGAAGGGCCTTGGTCAGGGAGGTGACCAAGAACCCGATGGTCACTCTGACAGAGCTCCAGAGTTCCTCTGTGGAGATGGGAGAACCTTCCAGAAGGACAACTATCTCTGCAGCACTCCACCAATCAGGCCTTTATGGTAGAGTGACCAGGCGGAAGCAACTTCAGTAAAAAGGCACATGACAGTTCTCTTGGAGTTTGCCAAAAGGCACCTAAAGACTCTCAGACCATGAGGAACAAGATTCTCTGGTCTGATGAAACCAAGATTGAACTCTTTCGCCTGAATGCCAAGCGTCACGTCTGGAGGAAACCTGGCACCATCCCTACGGTGAAGCATGGTGGTGGCAGCATCATGCTTGGGGATGTTTTTCAGCAGTAGGGACTGGGAAACAAGTCAGGATTGATTTCCTTGACGAAAACCTGCTCCAGAACGCTCAGGACCTCAGACTGGGGTGAAGGTTCACCTTCCAACAGGATAACGACCCTAAGCCCTTAGCCAAGACAATGCAAGAGTGGCTTCTGGACAATTTCTAAAAACCTGTTTTTGCTTTGTCATTATGGGGTGATTGTGTGCAGATTGATGAGGGGGGGGGGGGGGGGGGGGGACTATTCAATCAATTTTAGAACAAGACTGTAACGTAACAAAATATAGAAAAAGTCAAGGGGTCTGAATATTTTCTGAATGCACTGTTTCTATACATGTACGTATCTATAGATGTATGTATCTATAGATGTACGTATCTATAGATGTACGTATCTATAGATGTATGTATCTATACATGTACGTATCTATAGATGTACGTATCTATAGATGTACGTATCTATAGATGTATGTATCTATAGATGTACGTATCTATAGATGTACGTATCTATAGATGTACGTATCTATACATGTACGTATCTATAGATGTACGTATCTATATATGTACGTATCTATACATGTACGTATCTATACATATACGTATCTATAGATGTATGTATCTATACATGTACGTATCTATAGATGTATGTATCTATAGATGTACGTATCTATAGATGTACGTATCTATAGATGTACGTATCTATACATGTACGTATCTATAGATGTATGTATCTATAGATGTACGTATCTATAGATGTACGTATCTATAGATGTACGTATCTATACATGTACGTATCTATAGATGTACGTATCTATATATGTACGTATCTATACATGTACGTATCTATAGATGTACGTATCTATACATGTACGTATCTATAGATGTACGTATCTATACATGTACGTATCTATACATGTACGTATCTATAGATGTACGTATCTATACATGTACGTATCTATACATGTACGTATCTATACATGTACGTATCAATGTACACTGAGTGGACAAAACATTAGGAACTCTTTCCATGACAGACTGACCAGGTGACTACAGGTGAAAGATATGATGATCCCTTATTGATGTCACTTGTTAAATCCACTTCAATCCGTGTAGATGAAGGGGAGGAATCAGGTTAATGAAGGATTTATAAGCCATCAGACAATTGAGACTTGGATTGTGTATGTGTGCCATTCAGAGGGTGAATGGGCAAGACAAAATATTTAAGGGTCTTTGAACGAGGTATGGTAGTAGGTGCCAGGCGCACTTGTTTGAGTATGTCAGGAACTGCAATGCTGCTGGGTTTTTCATGCTCAACAATTTCCCATGTATCAAGAATGGTCCACCACCCAAAGGACATCCAGCCAACTTGACACAACTGTGGGAAGCTTTGGAGTCAACATGGACCAGCGTCCCTGTGGAACGTTTTTGACACCTTGTAGAGTCCGGCCTAACTAAATATTAGGAAGGGGTTCTTAATGTTTGGTGAACTCAGTGTATATATCTGTTGTGTTGTCATTGTCTCTATAATCCAGCTGGACAGGTTCAAGGAGCCTCCAGCGTTCGGACCCATGTGTGACCTGCTGTGGGCCGACCCACTGGAGGACTTTGGCAACGAGAAGACACAAGAATACTTCGGCCACAACACCGTCAGGGGCTGCTCCTACTTCTACAGGTAAACACAGAGACACTGATACGGCGACGCACCTACGCAGGCACACACACACACACACACTTCTAACGCAGGTGAGATCCAGTGTGATCTGTTGGCGTGATGTACAGGAGAAAGGTGTGGTACTGGAGGGGAGATGAAGGAGGGGAAACATGTTGTACTAGTTGACTACAAGCTGATTCAGAGATTCAACAACCAAAGAAACATTGGGATTTGTGGAACAGCTGTAACACTGGCCAGTTATCTCACAGATCCACACACACAGTTTCAGCGCTAAGCCATATCCCACAATCCCTAGGGAGACTGCACCGTTCTGTTTCCATGACGACTGGCTACTACTGCCAGATTGGGGAGTGATATTAAGATACAGTGAGGGAAAGAGAGCAAGAGGGAGGGGAGTGAGGGAGGAAAAAGAGATGAATAAAATGAGAGACCAGAGGATTGACGTGATGGATAGTTGAGACTGTTGTTATTATATGGTGCTAAACAATATGGAGCCTACAATAGTCTACTGAGAGAAACATACAGTGCCCTCCTACTAGATCTGGTTCTGCTGTTTTTATTAGGGGCTCAATGATGACCCCTGGTGGTCATTCAATGTAAACTGTTTCAGACTATCCTCGTCTGATATAGTGCAGGGGTGTTCAGAATCAAATGTCTCTTGCTCTCATGTACACACACATTGATTCATACACAGCATAGTTTGGCTACTTCACTATGATGTTTTGATTTACACAGAGAGACACTAACACTCTCTCTCTCTCGCTCTCTCTCCAGTTACCCTGCGGTGTGTGAGTTTCTACAGACCAACAACTTATTGTCTGTCATCAGAGCACATGAAGCGCAGGATTCTGGGTAAGAGAAGTCCTACTTCTTCTTGGGTCATTGACAAACTGTCATTCTTCACATGGTGAGTGACAGAGTGACATTAAAGGGCTCTAACCTAATGTATTACCTTTAAAAACATTCACCTGTCCACCCCAGTGTGTGTTGATTGATCCAGGGGTGGGGGTTGTGATGGCAACACAAACGGTTCAGTCCACCGATACAGCAGCGCAAGGTTTCATAATCAAATCAGTCAATTTATAAACAGTTATCCATCGTCAAGGCGAACTTAACCACACAACAACCATATATTTAACCCTACACCCCTGACGGTTGAATCCCCAATCTATGTAACTCTACTCCGTATCCCAATCCCTCGACCGTTTCCCTGTTCAGGTACCGGATGTACAGAAAGAGTCAGACGACAGGCTTCCCCTCCCTCATCACCATCTTCTCAGCACCTAACTACCTGGACGTCTACAACAACAAAGGTCAGGCACACGCGCACACACACACACACACACACACACACACACACACACACACACACACACACACACACACACACACACACACACAGACAGACAGACAGACAGACAGACAGACAGACAGACAGACAGACAGACAGACAGACAGACAGACAGACAGTGTGTAACAGGCCTGCCCTCAGACAGACAGACAGTGTGTAACAGGCCTGCCCTCAGACAGACAGACAGTAGGTAACAGGCCTGCCCTCAGACAGACAGACAGTGTGTAACAGGCCTGCCCTCAGACAGACAGACAGTGTGTAACAGGCCTGCCCTCAGACAGACAGACAGTGTGTAACAGGCCTGCCCTCAGACAGACAGACAGACAGTGTGTAACAGGCCTGCCCTCAGACAGACAGACAGTGTGTAACAGGCCTGCCCTCAGACAGACAGACAGTGTGTAACAGGCCTGCCCTCAGACAGACAGACAGTGTGTAACAAGCCTGCCCTCTCTCATTCTCTCACAGCGGCGGTTCTGAAGTATGAGAACAACGTGATGAACATCCGGCAGTTCAACTGTTCCCCTCATCCCTACTGGCTGCCCAACTTCATGGATGTCTTCACCTGGTCCCTGCCCTTCGTTGGAGAGAAAGGTGGGGAAAACGACCACTCTGAATATGTTCTCTCTCTTATTCTCTCTCTCTGACCCTCTCTCTTATTCTGTCTCTCTGACCCTCTCTCTTATTCTCTCTCTCTGACCCTCTCTCTTATTTTCTCTCTCTGACCCTCTCTCTTATTTTCTCTCTCTGACCCTCTCTCTTATTCTCTCTCTCTGACCCTCTCTCTTATTCTCTCTCTCCAACCCTCTCTCTTATTCTCTGAATCTCTCTCTCTTATTTTCTCTCTCTGACCCTGTCTCTTATTCTCTCTCTCTGACCCTCTCTCTTATTCTGAATCTCTCTCGCTCTTATTCTCTATCTCTGAATCTCTCTCTTATTCTCTCTCTCTCTCTGACCCTCTCCCTTATTTTCTCTCTCTGACCCTCTCTCTTATTCTCTCTCTCTGACCCTCTCTCTTATTCTCTCTCTCTGACCCTCTCTCTTATTCTCTATCTCTGAATCTCACTCTGTGACTAACTCTCTCTCTCTGGACCTTTTTTGGAACACCATTATTTTTGTCTTACTGAGATTCAATGTCAAGGCCCAGGTCTGAAATAATCTGTGCAGAAGATCTAGGTGCTGCTGTAGGCCCTCTGGGCTCGGGACAGAAGCAACAGATCATCTGCAAACAGTATACATTTTTCTTCAGAGTCTCTCTCTCATATTGACTGTGCCCTCTCTCTCGCTCCACAGTGACAGAGATGCTGGTGAATGTTCTCAGTATCTGTTCAGATGATGAGCTCATGGAGAATGACGGAGAGGAAGAGGTCTATGATGGTAATCATATCTTTATAAATAGATACACATGGGAAGACCTGTTACATCCCAAATGGGACACAGACACTTTGATTGGTTCCATTTTTTATGTCTATTCAACCTTCCTTTTCACTTCCTTGTTATTGGTGTCCCATGTTTTACTCCTCTGTGATTGGTTCCCTCCAGCCAATGCAGCGGCAGCTAGGAAAGAGGTGATCAGGAACAAGATCCGTGCCATAGGGAAGATGGCCAAAATGTTCCAAGTTTTACGGTGAGTGAGTTTGTATTTACAGAGGCTTGCGAAAGTATTCACCCCCTTGGCATTTTTCCTATTTTGTTGCCTTACAACCTGGAATTAAAATAGATTTTTTGGGGGGGGTTTGTGTCATTTGATTTACACACCATGCCTACCACTTTGAAGATGCAAAATATTTGTTATTGTGAAACGATAACGGAATCGTTAAAACGGAAAACTTGAGCGTGCATAACTATTCACCCCCCCAAAGTCAATACTTTGTAGAGACACCTTTTGCAGTAATTACAGCTGCAAGTCTCTTGGGGTATGTCTCTGTAAGGTTGGCACATCTAGCCACTGGGATTTTTGTCCATTCTTCAAGACAAAACTGCTCCAGCTCCTTCAAGATGGAAAGGTTCCACTGGTGTACAGCAATCTTTACGTCATACCACAGATTCTCAATTGGATTGAGGTCTGGGCTTTGACTAGGCCATTCCAAGCCATTTAAATGTTTCCCCTTAAACCACTGAAGTTTTGCTTTAGCAGTATGCTTAGGGTCATTGTCCTGCTGGAAGATGAACATCCGTCACAGTCTCAAATCCCTGGGAGACTGAAACAGGTTTCCCTCAAGAATTTCCCTGTGTATATAGTGTCCTCCATCATTCCTTAAATTCTGACCAGTTTCCCAGTCCCTGCCGATGAAAAACATCCCCACAGCATGATGCTGCCACCACCATGCTTCACTGTGGGGGATGGTGTTCTCGGGGTGATGAGAGGTGTTGGGTTTGCACCAGACATAGTGTTTTCCTTGATGTCCAAAAAGCTAAATTTTAGTCTCATCTGACCAGAGTACCTTCCTTCTTCCATATGTTTGGGGAGTCTCCCACATGCCTTTTGGCGAACACCAAACGTGTTTGCTTATTTTTTTCTTTAAGCAATTACTTTTTTCCTGATCACTCTTCCATAAAGCCCAGCTCTGTGGAGTGTACGGCTTAAAGTGGTCCTATGGACAGATACTCCAATCTCCGCTGTGGATCTTTATTGCATCTCTGATTAATGCCCTCCTTGCCTGGTTTGTGAGTTTTGGTGGGCAGCCCTCTTTTTGTGTGGTGCCCTCTCTTTGCAGGTTTGTGTGGTGCCCTCTCTTTGCAGGTTTGTGTGGTGCCCTCTCTTTGCAGGTTTGTGTGGTGCCCTCTCTTTGCAGGTTTGTGTGGTGCCCTCTCTTTGCAGGTTTGTGTGGTGCCCTCTCTTTCCTTTTTTCTTTTTTTTTGTAACAGTATTTTTATTGGAATTTCACAATTTTCACCCCTATTAAGAGATACAACAATAGAGACAAAGCACACAGAAAAAAACAAGAAAAACAGCACCCACTTACACATATCTACGCGTATATATATATATATATATATATATCTATATATATACATATATACATACACACGCATACATATACATACATACACCCATGCATATGCACACATATACATACGCGCACGCACACATACACACCCATACATACGTACACCATTTTCCTCTTCCTGCTCGGTGCTTCTCTCACCCAATCACCATCATTGCGTCTCTCAATACATACATTTTAAACAAACTTACAAACAGAAATTAAACAAAAAAGCTCAGTTTAAACCAAGAGGTTAGGTTCCACACATGGAACGTACAGTGTAGTTCTGAAATACATAGATCCTCGCCATTCTAAGAGAATCCTTGCAGCATAATAGCTGATACCTCAGGTTCTAGGTAATTTAGATAAGGTTCCCATACTTTGTAGAACTGGTCTGTTTTAAAATGCAATGTACATGTCAGATATTTCAGAGGCACCCATTCAAATAGTATCTTATGCCAATCTTTAATAGAAGGAACCTTATCACTAATCCACTGTAAAATGATGTTTTTCCTCGCTGCGAAGGTAAGGATGTTGTGTTTCTGATATTTTTTTTTATAACCCAACCCTGATCTGTACTTCTCCACAACTTTGTCCTTGACCTGTTTGGAGAGCTCCTCTTCATGGTGCCCCTTGCTTAAAAAAAAACTAACTTTATTGAATTAGGCAAGTCAGGTAAGAACAAATTCTTATTTACAATGACGGCCTAGGAACAGTGGGTTTACTGCCTTGTTCAGGAGCAGTATGACACATTTTTAGCTTGTCAGTTCAGGGATTCTATCTAGCAACCTTTTGGTTACTGGCCCAACGCTTTAACCACTAGGCTACCTGCCACCTCTGCTTAGTGGTGTTGCAGACTCTGGGGCCTTTTAGAGCAGGTGTTTATATATACTGAGATCATGTGACAGATTATGTGGCACTTAGATTGCACATACAGTGGGGCAAAAAAGTATTTAGTCAACCACCAATTGTGCAAGTTCTCCCACTTAAAAAGATGAGAGGCCTGTAATTTTCATCATAGGTACACTTCTACTATGACAGACAAAATGAGGGGAAAAAATCCAGAAAATCACATTGTAGGATTTTAAATGAATTTATTTGCAAATTATGGTGGAAAATAAGTATTTGGTCAATAACAAAAGTTTATCTCAATACTTTGTTTACATACCCTTTGTTGGCAATGACAGAGGTCAAATGTTTTCTGTAAGTCTTCACAAGATTTTCACACACTGTTGCTGGTATTTTGGCCCATTCCTCCATGCAGATCTCCTCTAGAGCAGTGATGTTTTGGGGCTGTTGCTGGGCAACACGGACTTTCAACTCCCTCCAAAGATTTTATATGGGGTTGAGATCTGGAGACTGGCTAGGACACTCCAGGCCCTTGAAATGCTTCTTGCGAAGCCACTCCGTCGTTGCCCGGGCGGTGTGTTTGGGATCATTGTCATGCTGAAAGACCCAGCCACGTTTCATCTTCAATGCCCTTGCTGATGGAAGGAGGTTTTCACTCAAAATCTCATGGTACATTCATTCTTTCCTTTACACGGATCAGTCGTCCTGGTCCCTTTGCAGAAAAACAGCCCCAAAGCATGATGTTTCCACCCCCATGCTTCACAGTAGGTATGGTGTTCTTTGGATGCAACTCAGCATTCTTTGTCCTCCAAACACAACGAGTTGAGTTTTTACCAAAAAGTTTTATTTTGGTTTCATCTGACCGTATGACATTCTCCCAATCTTCTTCTGGATCATCCAAATGCTCTCTAGCAAATACATTCATTAAAAATCCTACAATGTGATTCTCTGGATTTTTTTTCTCATTTTGTCTGTCATAGTTGAAGTGTACCTATGATGAAAATTACAGGCCTCTCTCATCTTTTTAAGTGGGAGAACTTGCACAATTGGTGGCTGACTAAATACTTTTTTGCCCCACTGTATGTGGACTTTATATACTTTACTGTATATAGACTTTTCTATTGTGTTATTGACTGTACATTTGTTTATTCCATGTGTGTTGTTGTTGGTGTCACACTGCTTTATCTTGGTCAGGTCGCAGTTGTAAATGAGAACTTGTTCTCAACTGGCTTACCTGGTTAAATAAAGGTGAAATAAAAATAAAAAAATAAAAAATGTAACTAATAATATGACTTCTGAAGGTAATTGGTTGTAATCTTATTTAGGGCTTCATAGCAAAGGGGGTGAATACATATGTACGCACCACTTTTCAGGTTTTAATTTTTTATGAAAGTTATTTTTTTCATTTAACTTCATGCCAATGCTTTTGCAAGGCACTGCAAGTGTCCGAATGTGTGTAGAAGCATGTGAGACTGTGTATGTTCGTTTCTAATGTATGTGTGTGTGTGTTTTAGGGAGGAGAGTGAGAACGTACTGACCCTGAAGGGACTGACACCCACTGGCATGCTGCCCAGCGGAGTTCTGTCTGGAGGCAAGCAGACTCTGCAGAGCGGTGAGTACACACACGCACGCACGCACGCACGCACACACACACACACATATACACACCCCTCCACACACATACAGACACTGGCAAACAGGCCCACACACACATTCCCACTTTCTCACAAACGTTCTCTCTGTCTGCCTCTCTCTCTGCATCTGCCTATCTTTCTGCCTCTGCCTCTCTCTCTGCCTCTGCCTCGCTCTCTGCGTCTGCCTCTCTCTGCCCCTGCCTCTCTCTCTGCCTCTGCCTCGCTCTCTGCGTCTGCCGCTCTCTGCGTCTGCCTCTCTCTGCCTCTGCCTCTCTCTCTGCATCTGCCTCTCTCTGCCTCTGCCTCTCTCTGCCTCTCTCTCTGCATCTGCCTCTCTCTCTGCCCCTCTCTCCCTCTGTCTCTGCCTCTCTTTCCAGCTCTGTCTCTGTCTCTCTGCCTGACTGTCTCTGTCTCTCTCTAATTTGCTCTGCCTCTCTCGCTCTGCTGCTCTGCCTCACTCTCTCGCTCTGCGTCTCTCTCTCTCTGCCGCTCTGCCTCTTGCTCTCTCGCTCGCTCTGCCTCTCTCTCGCTCGCTCTGCCTCTCTCTCGCTCGCTCTGCCTCACTCTCGCTCTGCCTCTCTCTCGCTCTGCCTCTCTCTCTGCCTCGCTCTGCCTCTCTCTAACGCTCTCTCTACCTCTATTCCATGTTCGTCCTCTGTCAATCACTCCGTCACTCCTCACCTCACCTCACTACAGCTGATAGTACTTATAGCCTGGTGTGTGTGTGAGCTAACGCTAGCTAATGAATGTGCTAACACCAGACACCCTCAGCACTGAAGGCTGCAGTGCTGCTGTGAGGGTTTTGCATGAATAACCCTCACCCTTCTCTCACTCTCTCTCTCCATCCTCAGCTACCATTGAGGCCATTGAAGCCATCGATCCTGTTGAGGACTCAGAAGGTAAATTCCCCTCATTCATCAACAATTAGAGTGAGTGTGTGTGTGAGATAAGGCATGGTGACCCATCTATGCCATACACTTACCCACAATGCATTGAGCTCTTCTAACAGCACTGCTCATGGTGAAGCATGACTCTTATTCTTTCTCTGCCTCACACACACTTCCCCACACAGTACGACAAAGTGACTAATCATGAGTGTGTGTCGGCTGGGGGAGGAATCTGACCCTACGATAACTCTAATATTGTCCCTACACAAATACATTGTCCCTACACAAATACATTGTCCCTACACAAATACATGGTCCCTACACAAACACATCATCCCTACACACATTTTTTATTTTACCTTTATTTAACTAGGCAAGTCAGTTAAGAACAAATTCTTATTTTCAATGACGGCCTAGGAACAGTGGGTTAACTGCATGTTCAGGGGCAGAATGACAGATTTGTACCTTGTCAGCTCGGGGGTTTGAACTTGCAACCTTCCGGTTACTAGTCCAATGCTCTAACCACTAGGCTACCCTGCCTCCCAAATACATCATCCCTACACAAATACATCGTCCCTACACAACCCCTGCTATTTGGTTTTGGTACAACATGTGCTGTGTGGAGCTTGTGGAGTTTTGCATTGGAAATGTGATGTTCCATGATCGACCACATTGTAAAAAAAACACAAGACTTGTACTAACCTTATCTTGTACTAACCTGGTTATCGTGTGTAGGAATTTCTTATCGTGCACTAAACTGGTTATCGTGTGTAGGAATTTCTTATCGTGCACTAAACTGGTTATCGTGTGTAGGAATTTCTTATCGTGCACTAAACTGGTTATCGTGTGTAGGAATTTCTTATCATGCACTAAACTGGTTATCGTGTGTAGGAATTTCTTATCGTGCACTAAACTGGTTATCGTGTGTAGGAATTTCTTATCGTGCACTAAACTGGTTATCGTGTGTAGGAATTTCTTATCGTGCACTAAACTGGTTATCGTGTGTAGGAATTTCTTATCGTGCACTAAACTGGTTATCGTGTGTAGGAATTTCTTATCGTGCACTAAACTGGTTATTGTGTGTAGGAATTTCTTATCGTGCACTAAACTGGTTATCGTGTGTAGGAATTTCTTATCGTGCACTAAACTGGTTATCGTGTGTAGGAATTTCTTATCGTGTACTAACCTGGTTATCGTGTGTAGGAATTTCTTATCGTGCACTAAACTGGTTATCGTGTGTAGGAATTTCTTATCGTGCACTAAACTGGTTATCGTGTGTAGGAATTTCTTATCGTGCACTAAACTGGTTATCGTGTGTAGGAATTTCTTATCGTGCACTAAACTGGTTATCGTGTGTAGGAATTTCTTATCGTGCACTAAACTGGTTATCGTGTGTAGGAATTTCTTATCGTGCACTAAACTGGTTATCGTGTGTAGGAATTTCTTATCGTGCACTAAACTGGTTATCGTGTGTAGGAATTTCTTATCGTGCACTAAACTGGTTATCGTGTGTAGGAATTTCTTATCGTGCACTAAACTGGTTATCGTGTGTAGGAATTTCTTATCGTGCACTAAACTGGTTATCGTGTGTAGGAATTTCTTATCGTGCACTAAACTGGTTATCGTGTGTAGGAATTTCTTATCGTGCACTAAACTGGTTATTGTGTGTAGGAATTTCTTATCGTGCACTAAACTGGTTATCGTGTGTAGGAATTTCTTATCGTGCACTAAACTGGTTATCGTGTGTAGGAATTTCTTATCGTGTACTAACCTGGTTATCGTGTGTAGGAATTTCTTATCGTGCACTAAACTGGTTATCGTGTGTAGGAATTTCTTATCGTGCACTAAACTGGTTATCGTGTGTAGGAATTTCTTATCGTGCACTAAACTGGTTATCGTGTGTAGGAATTTCTTATCGTGCACTAAACTGGTTATCGTGTGTAGGAATTTCTTATCGTGCACTAAACTGGTTATCGTGTGTAGGAATTTCTTATCGTGCACTAAACTGGTTATCGTGTGTAGGAATTTCTTATCGTGCACTAAACTGGTTATCGTGTGTAGGAATTTCTTATCGTGCACTAAACTGGTTATCGTGTGTAGGAATTTCTTATCGTGCACTAAACTGGTTATCGTGTGTAGGAATTTCTTATCGTGCACTAAACTGGTTATCGTGTGTAGGAATTTCTTATCGTGCACTAAACTGGTTATCGTGTGTAGGAATTTCTTATCGTGCACTAAACTGGTTATCGTGTGTAGGAATTTCTTATCGTGCACTAAACTGGTTATCGTGTGTAGGAATTTCTTATCGTGCACTAAACTGGTTATCGTGTGTAGGAATTTCTTATCGTGCACTAAACTGGTTATCGTGTGTAGGAATTTCTTATCGTGCACTAAACTGGTTATCGTGTGTAGGAATTTCTTATCGTGCACTAAACTGGTTATCGTGTGTAGGAATTTCTTATCGTGCACTAAACTGGTTATCGTGTGTATGAATTTCTTATCGTGCACTAAACTGGCTATCGTGTGTAGGAATTTCTTATCGTGCACTAAACTGGTTATCGTGTGTAGGAATTTCTTATTGTGCACTAAACTGGTTATCGTGTGTAGGAATTTCTTATCGTGCACTAAACTGGTTATCGTGTGTAAGAATTTCTTATCGTGCACTAAACTGGTTATCGTGTGTAGGAATTTCTTATTGTGTACTAACCTGGTTATCGTGTGTAGGAATTTCTTATCGTGCACTAAACTGGTTATCGTGTGTAGGAATTTCTTATCGTGCACTAAACTGGTTATCATGTGTAGGAATTTCTTATCGTGCACTAAACTGGTTATCGTGCGTAGGAATTCCTTATCGTGCACTAAACTGGTTATCGTGTGTAGGAATTTCTTATCGTGCACTAAATTGATCCCCCTTGGCATGAAGTGAAATGAAAAAAATAACTTTCATAAAAAATTAAAACCTGAAAAGTGGTGCGTACATATGTAGGAATTTCTTATCGTGCACTAAACTGGTTATCGTGTGTAGGAATTTCTTATCGTGTACTAACCTGGTTATCGTGTGTAGGAATTTCTTATTGTGCACTAAACTGGTTATCGTGTGTAGGAATTTCTTATCGTGCACTAAACTGGTTATCGTGTGTAGGAATTTCTTATCGTGCACTAAACTGGTTATCGTGTGTAGGAATTTCTTATCGTGCACTAGACTGGTTATCGTGTGTAGGAATTTCTTATCGTGCACTAAACTGGTTATCGTGTGTAGGAATTGCTTATCTTGTATGTAGCAGCAGGGTTGGGATCAATTCCATTTAAATTTCAGCCAATTCAGAAAGTAAACCAAATTCTTAATGTTCTTTAAGCATTGAAGAGATTTGGAAATTGAATTTAAATGTACCTCCCTGAATTGACTGGAATTGAAATGGAATTCACCTCAACCCTGGTAGCAAGTGCACTGTAACTACATTGTGTGTGTATTACACGAGCGTGAGGATATGTGTGTGTGTATTAGATGAGTCTGTAACTGAGTTGTGGTCTGCCTCCCCAGCGATCCGAGGCTTCTCTCCTCAACATAAGATCAATAGCTTTGCGGAGGCCAAGGGTCTGGACCGGATCAACGAGCGCATGCCCCCTCGGCGTGACGCCGTCAACAGTGTGGGTGTCTCCATGGGCCGCATGAACATGGGGGAGCCCAACGGCACCGACAACAACAGCAATATACAGTGATGAACACACACACATTTATACATAAACACTAATACACACACTTATATATAAAGTACATACCCACAAATACACACATTTATACATAAACACTAATACACACAAATATAAAGTACATACCCACACATACACACATTTATACATAAACACTAATACACACAGATATAAAGTACATACCCACACATACACACATTTGACTTACACACTTAAAGTAAAACACACTTACGGTAAACATACTTAGACATGCACTTAAACAAGGATCATACAGAACACACAGTCAACATATAGACCTACACGTACACAGTAATGGTACACACACCATCCTCCTCCCCCTCCCCTGACCTGTTGCTCCCCAGCCCTTCTCTCTACCCGTTTGACAAGACTGTGCCATGGATGGATCAGACCTCCTGTCGGACAAACTGTGCTGCAGGTTCCATCACTCCCTGACCTGGTCACACACTACTACAGACCCCTGACCTGACCACCTGACCACACTACACTACGGAACACTCTACTGGACGTTCTGGAACACTCCAATGCAAAACAAAGAGATAATGTTCTGTTCTAATTGTGTAGTGGGGCTGACTGGGGGACAGATGTTACCTTTCTGTTATGTTGGGGGCAGAGGGAGGGTGGGGCTGACTGGGGGACAGATGTTACCTTTCTGTTATGTTGGGGGCAGAGGGAGGGTGGGGCTGACTGGGGGACAGATGTTACCTTTCTGTTATGTTGGGGGCAGAGGGAGGGTGGGGCTGACTGGGGGACAGATGTTACCTTTCTGTTATGTTGGGGGCAGAGGGAGGGTGGGGCTGACTGGGGGACAGATGTTACCTTTCTGTTATGTTGAGGGCAGAGGGAGGGTGGGGCTGACTGGGGGACAGATGATACCTTTCTGTTATGTTGGGGGCAGAGGGAGGGTGGGGCTGACTGGGGGACAGATGTTACCTTTCTGTTATGTTGAGGGCAGAGGGAGGGTGGGGCTGACTGGGGGACAGATGTTACCTTTCTGTTATGTTGGGGGCAGAGGGAGGGTGGGGCTGACTGGGGGACAGATGTTACCTTTCTGTTGTGTTGGGACAGGGGAAGGGTGGGGATTGGGGAGTGGAGGCATGTAGGTGAGAGGTCGACGGGGGCTAAGGTGGCATGCGGTGGAGGTACTACCTGTCCGTGATTTACAGTGTCCTCTTCTCATTTTAAAACAGGAAGTTGTGTCAGCCCTGTCGGTGGTTTACTTCATTCATTTTATTTGATAAGATATCTAGATAGGGAGATGGATAGTTGTCATGGCGGCTGTGAGTTTATTGGTGTATGCGTTTGCATCTGCGTGTGAAATTTGAATGCCATTTTCATCTGCAAACATACATGGTAGTGCTTTCCAATATGTTTTGCTACTAGTACTATATGATAATAACAGGACATTGAAATTAAGCATACTATTTATTAACTTCAAGGAAAAGATGAAGTTGTCAGAAGGTTCAAAATGCAGTCTTATTACCTGAGTGTTCTCCCATCCTTTTAAGCCAATATGCTCCACTGGCCAGTTAGACCGTGCTGAGGTGGCACACAGAGTTCACAGTACACTCACTACAACCCAGGTAGACGCTGCCTCTAAAGTCAGATAAACAAAACTGATCGTTCAACAGTTTTAGGGGCAATGTCTGTCTGTTCCACTCTTATGTTCTATTGCTGCCAAGTCAGATGATTTCCAAAACTGATCTTATTTCAGTTTTAAGGACAACTTTTTACCACTTTTACATATTTTACTTGCTGGGACTATCTACACTTCTATGTTCTATTGCTGCCAAGTTAATCATAGAAATAGAAAGCATAGAATGGACACCTGTATCAGAGATTGAAATGTACAAACAACTATGATTGGCGGTTTTGTTGACATGCAATCAGAATCAGCATGAGTGAAGTCTGTTCTATGCATTCCATTTCTATGGTGCCCTCTTATGTGCTGTCCAGTTATAACCTGAGTCGGCTGTAACTGGAGTAAGTCCCTATATATGCTGTTTTGTTCTACTTTGAAAATGAAATGGTGTTTTTGGCTGAGTGTGAACAGTGACTAACAGAAGGTTATTTATTTGTAAAGCATTTATAAACGCATCAGTGCATGCAATTAAGTTATTTGATAATAATAATGTGAAATTCTATTTGTGCCGTGTTTCAGTATGGTAAGTTATTTTTATCTTCTTGTTTCAAATTAACTAAGGGATGATATTTATTTGTGAAAAAAACATTTTCCAGTTTTTATTTTATTTTGGGATTTCGTTTTTTATTTCATTTGAGGTTTTTCATGACTGCATTATGAGTTAATGTATTGTTTTATTTTGATGCTGTACAGACTAGACGTTTGTATGAGGTGCCATGCGTTGTGACTCTATCGCTCCTCTCTTCTCTGATGTGCAGGAGTTGTTTTGAAACCTACACTTAGAAAAAACGGTTCCAAAACGGATCTTCAGTGGTCCCTATAGGAGAACCCTTTTCGGTTCCAGGTGGAACCCTTTTTGCTTCCAGGTAGAACTCTTTTGGGTTCCATGTAGAAAGAACCCTCTGTGGAAAGGGTTCTAAATGGAATTCAGAAGGGTTCTACCTGGAACCAAAAAGGGTTCTTCAAAGGGTTCTCCTATGGGGACAGCCAAAGAACCCTTTTAGGCACTAGATAGCACCTTTTTTTCTAAGAGTGTACAATAGTGTGAATGAATAACCGTACTATAAAAAGACACAGACTTACATTCAGGCAGCCAAAGCATGATTGCATGGTAAACTCATCTGTAAAAGCAGACACAGTTGCAGAAGTTGTCTCAAACATTTTAAAGGAAAAATGTATTCTCTAATTCTTAAATTATATTCTTGTTATTTAATATTATCATTATTATATTTATAATTAACATTATTCTTAAGCTCTCTGCTAATTGCTCTTGCGTTTTGCTGATCCTTGTTTGGTCTCATTGTGCTTTATTTTGAGAGGTGAACTTACCGGAGACCTCGTGCCATATAGTTTGTGCCATGGTTCTCTCTCGGACTCCTTTATTACACAAACTGTAAGCATGCCCCATGGGACAAACCACTTTTTTACTCTTGAATAAAATATGCATGAACCTTTGGCATACTTCTGTTTATGGCCTGTCTCACGTCAGAGTTAGACGTTCATCCATGTTTCTCACACATCACATTTCAAAGTTGTTCCAGTTCCAAATGTTCAAGTGTTTAAGGTTTAACTCTGATTTTTAAAGGTTTCTTTTGCTGGATTCTAACATGCAACCTTCTGAAACAGAGGCAGATGCTTACGCATCTCCATGCACAACGCCCTACGAAACCTACCTGAAGGTAACAGCGTTGACTGTTGCCCCTAGTGGCCGGTTTCCACGTCATCTCCCCACATCCTCAGACATGGATGGATGTCGAATTCTGTCTTTTATCATGGCTGATCTGACTGGTTTATTAACTCCTTCATACGCAGACAAACGCATACAGAAAGGCACCCACATGTGGACACACACACACACACAACAGGCTCTTCCTGACATAATAAGGTAGGGGTCCAATCCATTAAGGGGATACATTTCAATTTGATTCATGAATTGGACATTTGCTTTATTTTCTCGGAAAAGAGGAAAACAAGTTCAATTGACTCCAGCCATGATCACCTTGTCGCTATAGCTTCATTCACCTCAGGAAATAGGGGATTTAACATTCTACAAACACGTCATACAACAATTAGCCTGCTACGCACTAGCTCAGCACCGGGATTAGAACTATAGTTTCGTTTAATGTCAAGTCAAACAGCCGTTACATAGACAATGCCATCTACTACAGCTGTCTTTAGCAACCTCTGCAATGTGTTGAGAAAAAGTCCTGGCGTTTCATGCAGCTGCGTCGACGCGGCTCTACAGAGAGGAAGAGGCTAAACGAGAGGTTTCATTATCACCAAAATCCGACCAAAATGATCCCAATGCGTTTCTATGGGGTTATTTTGGAACTAAACTTGTCGCCTGCCTTCGCACCTTTGGGAAGACTCCCGTTGTTAGGGTGGAGACATACATGTAAGCATTTCGTCATTGTATACAGATCTCTGCTCTCCACAAACCCAGCCAGTTGCCAGCCACACAAACAGCCTTCCCTCCCGCTCCCAGGTGTCCGCATGGTATTCAAATCAGACCAGCTGACACTGCTAAACTGCATTTGCCTTTTAATCGGGATTGGAATGATTTTAGTTGCCTATTTTAAATAGTTTGTGTTGAGCTAGTGTATGGCCATACCCAATTGACACCCCTGTTTAATATTAATCTCATACAGAAGTCCATACCTGGATAGGTACTGTACTTGCTGTGATGTGCTGTGTAATAACACATGTATAAGGTGTGAGTAGACTGGAGAGAGGTGGGTTGACCAAAACGTGTTAAATCACCTCCCGAACAGTTTATCATAAGAACACATACTGTATGGTTAATCAGAGACGTTAATTAAGACAGCTGTAGCAGTATATTAAAACAGTGATAAATTGGGTTATAAAAACACCCATGCCTCTTTCTCTACTCCCTGCTCCACTACTGTTACCTATTACAGTACATCAACCCCTCTCTGTGGAATTTGTTTAGAGCGAACTTTATACCTCTCTGTCTTTATCACTTTTTATCTAGCTCTATTGGTCTTTATCGCTCATTGTGTGGGATATATTGCCTCTTGTAAACTGAAACTGAAACTATTACCCAAATTTGTACAACACAAAGGGAAGCAGGGAGAGAGTGAGAACACAAGTGGAAAATGAGAGGGAGAAGTGATAGCTCTGATTTATAATCTCTATTCATCTGATTTTCTATCAACACACATCTATTTGAATCTCTTTCAATCTGGAATTGTCTCTGTTGTTCTGTGTTCTGGAACTGGGATCACTCAAAACACATAAAGGTAAGCCTCAACAGATAAGCTACATAAAAAATGACAAATAAAGACTGTTTTCTGCATTTGACCATATTTTTTGAAACTGCACTGTTGGTTAGGGGTTCGTAAGTGTGCATTTCACTGTAAGGTCTATTCGGCGCATGTGATTAATGCAATTTGATTTGATATGATTTGAATTAGTGATAGTCTCCAGACGTAATATGTGGTATGAGAATGTAGTCACGGAGATGATGTATGTATTGTGGGTCGTTTTCACTACTCTGAAGTGCACGGGTAACATCAGGGGACCATTTAATAGTTCATGGGTTTTACTGGACTATAATTCTTCTTTCCTTCAATCTAATTCTAATATAAAGATGGTCCTCTTCCTTTCCACTTTATACACTGCAAAGCAAAGCAATGCAAAGCAAAGAGGGTTTCTCTTAAAGGGACACTTTGGGATTTTGGCAATGAGGTCCTTTATCTACTTCCCCAGAGTCAGATGGACTTGTGAATGAATTTAACTTAGCTTTTTTAAATTTATTTTTGAACAGATTTCAAGTATTCAAGTATTCCTTTAAGTGAATTAGCCATTTTATTTGATTAACGATAGTCATATTCCCAGTCTTCCTCCATGCAGGCATGCACTGGCCAATTGTAGGAATTGCTCACCTGTAGTTGACTTGAGGACCAGAAGATCAGGCTTTCCATTATGTAGTAATGTAAGAATGTGTCTTTGATTGCTATGCCAACATTGTACAATATTGAACAATGAAAAGATAAACAACGTGTTTGACTCGACCTTATAAACTTAAATCGGGTGCTGGATCCTGGTATATTATCCACAGAACAGAAATAGGACAGCACTCCAGTAAATAAACTGACATTGACATACAGTATGAGCCCTTCTTCAGCGTGTAAGGCAATGGCAATCAATGTCACAACAAGAAGACCTCACAGGTGGGCATAATTCTAAATTCACAGTCAGTATTGGCCGAATCAAGAGATCCCAGCAGAGAGAGCTGTGGGGGAAACATGACAATCTAAGAAAGATACATGGTATCACGGCTCAGGCTAAGACTCAGATGCAGACACAGGAGGCGGATAGTACGAGTATCCAAGGTTATTATAGTACAGGGGCAGGCAAAACGTCCTAATCCAGAGTCAGGAAGGATCAGGACAGGCAGAAAGGTCAGAATTGGAAAGACTAGGAAAAACCAAAACTAGAGCACAGGAAACATGGGAACACGCTGGTAGGACTTGATGGGACAAGACAAACTGGCAACAGACAAACAGAAAACGCAGGTATGTATACACAGGGGATAATGGGGGAGATGGGAGACACCTGGTGCGGTCTGGAGACAAGCACAAAGACAGGTGAAACAGATCAGGGTGTGACACACAGACACACAATACAATTACATTATGATGTCATTACCAAAGTGTTTGGCCTATTGATAACACTACAAACAACAAGAAAAATAGCATTCCTCATTAAGGCTGGAAACAGGAGACAAAGGGCTGTGAGACAGAGGGTGTGGGACAACAGAAGACGAACAGCAGAGGGGCTAAGGATTTTATTTATGGGGAAAGGGCCGATGAAACGGGTGGAAAGTTTACGGGACTCCACCCGGAGAGGCAGGCCCCGAGTGGAAAGCCATCCCCTCTGCCCGAGCCGATAGCGGGGAGCAGGGGTCCGGTGGCGATCCACCTGTCGCCGATACCTGGATGTGGTCTTCAAAAGCGTGGCCCGGGCTCTCTTCTAGGGACGGTGACAGCGGCGGACAAACATCTGGGCGGAGGGTATGCTGACTTCTTCCTCTTGCTCAGGGAAGAGCGAGGGCTGGTATCCAAAGGAACACTCGAAGGACGAGAGACCAGTGGCCGAGCAGGGAAAGGTGTTACGGACGTATTCCACCCACACGAGTTGCTGGCTCCAGGTGGTGGGGTTGGCGGAGACGAGGCAGCGAAGAGACGTCTCTAGGTCCTGATTGGCTCGCTCCGACTGGCTGTTAAATTGGGTGTGAAAACCAGAGGACAGGCTGGCCGACGACCAAATGAGGGTGCAGAATGTCTTCCAGAACGAGAACTGAGGACCACAATCAGAGACCATGTCGACCGGAAGTCCATGGATCCAGAAGATGTGCTACACCATGAGCTGAGCCGTCTCCTTGGCTGGGGGTAACTTGGTAAGGGGAATAAAATGGGCTGCTTTAGAAAACCTATCCACCACCGTCAGTATCGTGGTGTTGCCATTTGATGGAGGAAGACCAGTAACAAAGTCCAGGGATATATGGGACCAGGGGCAGTGAGGAACAGGGAGTGGTTGAAGAAGGCCAGCCGTAACTTGCCGCAGAGTCTAATTTTGTGCACACACAGTGCAGGCGGCGACGAATGCGGAGACATCAGAAACAATGGAAGGCCACTAAAAGCATTGTCAGATGAAAGCCAGAGTCCAACGGGAGCCTGGATGGCAGGTCAGTCTCAAGGAATGTGCCCATTCTAGGACTGGTGCAACGGGCAGAGCCTGCGACAAACATCCGGTTAGCCGGACCCCTCCCCCCTTACAAACCAGGCTTCCCATGGTGGCTCCTTGGGAGGAGACAGCATTGCGGAGCTGATCCGAGTCTGCTGGGTCAGTCATGGCCAGTTTGTACTATCACGGCTCAGGATAAGACCCAGATGCAGACAGTATGAGTCTCAGAGTTTATTATAGTACAAGGGGCAGGCAAAAGGTAAGTCAAGCCAGGCAAAGGGTCGTAATCCAAATCAGAGTCAGGCAGAAAGGTCAGAACAGTGGGCAGGATCAGGGACAGGACATGCAGAAAGGTCAGAACAGTGGGCAGGATCAGGGACAGGACATGCAGAAAGGTCAGAACAGTGGGCAGGATCAGGGACAGGACATGCAGAAAGGTCAGAACAGTGGGCAGGATCAGGGACAGGACATGCAGAAAGGTCAGAACAGTGGGCAGGATCAGGGACAGGACATGCAGAAAGGTCAGAACAGTGGGAAGGATCAGGGACAGGACATGCAGAAAGGTCAGAACAGTGGGCAGGATCAGGGACAGGACATGCAGAAAGGTCAGAACAGTGGGCAGGATCAGGGACAGGACATGCAGAAAGGTCAGAACAGTGGGCAGGATCAGGGACAGGACATGCAGAAAGGTCAGAACAGTGGGCAGGATCAGGGACAGGACATGCAGAAAGGTCAGAACAGTGGGCAGGATCAGGGACAGGACATGCAGAAAGGTCAGAACAGTGGGCAGGATCAGGGACAGGACATGCAGAAAGGTCAGAACAGTGGGCAGGATCAGGGACAGGACATGCAGAAAGGTCAGAACAGTGGGCAGGATCAGGGACAGGACATGCAGAAAGGTCAGAACAGTGGGCAGGATCAGGGACAGGACATGCAGAAAGGTCAGAACAGTGGGCAGGATCAGGGACAGGACATGCAGAAAGGTCAGAACAGTGGGCAGGATCAGGGACAGGACATGCAGAAAGGTCAGAACAGTGGGCAGGATCAGGGACAGGACATGCAGAAAGGTCAGAACAGTGGGCAGGATCAGGGACAGGACATGCAGAAAGGTCAGAACAGTGGGCAGGATCAGGGACAGGACATGCAGAAAGGTCAGAACAGTGGGCAGGATCAGGGACAGGACATGCAGAAAGGTCAGAACAGTGGGCAGGATCAGGGACAGGACATGCAGAAAGGTCAGAACAGTGGGCAGGATCAGGGACAGGACATGCAGAAAGGTCAGAACAGTGGGCAGGATCAGGGACAGGACATGCAGAAAGGTCAGAACAGTGGGCAGGATCAGGGACAGGACATGCAGAAAGGTCAGAACAGTGGGCAGGATCAGGGACAGGACATGCAGAAAGGTCAGAACAGTGGGAAGGATCAGGGACAGGACATGCAGAAAGGTCAGAACAGTGGGAAGGATCAGGGACAGGACATGCAGAAAGGTCAGAACAGTGGGAAGGATCAGGGACAGGACATGCAGAAAGGTCAGAACAGTGGGAAGGATCAGGGACAGGACATGCAGAAAGGTCAGAACAGTGGGCAGGATCAGGGACAGGACATGCAGAAAGGTCAGAACAGTGGGCAGGATCAGGGACAGGACATGCAGAAAGGTCAGAACAGTGGGAAGGATCAGGGACAGGACATGCAGAAAGGTCAGAACAGTGGGAAGGATCAGGGACAGGACATGCAGAAAGGTCAGAACAGTGGGCAGGATCAGGGACAGGACATGCAGAAAGGTCAGAACAGTGGGCAGGATCAGGGACAGGACATGCAGAAAGGTCAGAACAGTGGGCAGGATCAGGGACAGGACATGCAGAAAGGTCAGAACAGTGGGAAGGATCAGGGACAGGACATGCAGAAAGGTCAGAACTGTGGGCAGGATCAGGGACAGGACATGCAGAAAGGTCAGAACAGTGGGCAGGATCAGGGACAGGACATGCAGAAAGGTCAGAACAGTGGGCAGGATCAGGGACAGGACATGCAGAAAGGTCAGAACAGTGGGCAGGATCAGGGACAGGACATGCAGAAAGGTCAGAACAGTGGGCAGGATCAGGGACAGGACATGCAGAAAGGTCAGAACAGTGGGCAGGATCAGGGACAGGACATGCAGAAAGGTCAGAACAGTGGGCAGGATCAGGGACAGGACATGCAGAAAGGTCAGAACAGTGGGCAGGATCAGGGACAGGACATGCAGAAAGGTCAGAACAGTGGGCAGGATCAGGGACAGGACATGCAGAAAGGTCAGAACTGGGAAGACTAAGAAAACAAAAACTAGAGCACAGGAAACACGGGAACACGCTGAAAGGACTTGACAGGACAAGACGAACTGGCAACAGACAAACAGAAAACGCAGGTATGTATACACAGGGGATAATGGGGGAGATGGGAAACACCTGGTGCGGTCTGGAGACAAGCACAAAGACAGGTGAAACAGATCAGGGTGTGACACACAGACACACTATACAATTACATTATGATGTCATTACCAAAGTGTTTGGCCTATTGATAACACTACAAACAACAAGAAAAATAACATTCTTCATTAAGGCCTACTGGGGCAAGAATGCACAAGTGGTCTATCCAATATGTCTCTCTGTGGAGAAGTAATTTATCCCCATCTCCTCCCCTACAAGGCCTTCACCAATTCAATGCCCATATAACACAAGGCACTTAGTTCATGATTATGGCTGTTGAAATGTCTGGCAACCTTTCAAGAAGTTGTGAAAATGACAAAAGGGACAGGTGTTTACTGATTATTTTTATGTTATATCTCTCATACTAAGTCATGGTGCTGTTATGTCTGTTCCTCAGATGCAACAGTTGGGAGGGGAGGAGAGTCTGGTCCCTCAGCCTCGTGGGAGTCTACCCAAAGCCGGTGCGATAGGATTGGCTATCATGGTGATGACGGCCATCTTGGTTTTGGAGCCTGAGAGCTTCTTCAGACACGTTGCAGCAGCGATACTCATCCTGACTGTGGGGCCCTCGCTGCATGGAGTGTTTCTTCTCATAGAGGAATGTCTTCATCATGCAACTACCCGGTGAGGGAACTTAACTTCCATACTCATAGTCATGCTCACACCCACAAAACATGGTAGCTGAATAAATAGATCAATATTTACATATTACCTGCCTCCCTCTCTACCTCCCCCTCTCTCCTTTTCTCACCCCTCTATCTACCCAGGTACCGTGGTGGGAGGCTGGGTCAGATGGTGACAGCCTGTGTGGGTGTGTATACTCTCCTGGGTGTGGGGTTGGCAGCGCTGCTGTTTGGCCTGACTGAGCCACAGCCCTGGAGAGACCAGTGGAGCATGGTGGTCTTGGCCTGTGGCCTCTACCCTCTACTCAGAACCCTGGGAGTACTGGTGAGATAACAAGAGCCTGATCTGGAACTCTCACACACAATATGAACCAACACAGAACCCTGTGTGTCTCCAGCAGGGTTGGGGTGAATTCCATCTAAATTCCATTAAATTCAGGATGTTCCCTGAAGTTCCAATTACAGTTATTTTGAATGCTTAACAATGAGGACAATTTGGAATTCTGCATCGACTGGAATTGAAATGGAATTGAACCCAACCCTGGTCTCAAGGATGGTTTTAATCATCAGTCTGGTGTGGGTCTCCAAACCCTCTCCTTTAAGCCACTAATAACATAGTTTAGCTTCCTGAAGCCAATTATACTGAACGATACTGTAGCTTACATGCTGCTGTAAAATGCTGACTGTGTGTTAGTGTGATTCTTGTTAGCTCACAAGAGTTGTGGTTTTTGATTGCTCATCATGGTTGTGGTTTCAGTAAATCCCAGTAAATATTTTTATACCAGATTCCCTGCATGTCTGTCTGTGATGTCTGTCTGTGAGTAATTCTGCATGTCTGCCTGTGAGTAATTCTGGTTATATCCCAGTTGATGTTTCTCTCTCCCATATCCAGGGTCCGTCTGAAGTGGAAGTGTCAGAGATTTGTGAGGAGAGGAAGATGAACGTGGCTCATGGCCTGGCTTGGTCTTTCCACCTGGGCTACCTCAACCTGGTGTTGCCTCGTAAGTAGCTCACACACACAAAGAAAATCATGACCTCTGGATTTGTTGCTGATTAATCACAACGAACAGTCGGAGAGAAGGCTGTACTTATTTTGACAGGGGCGTAACGTAACGTAACAAATACTGTATCATGTCAGCTGTGTGTATTTGTTTATCTGTATTTTTGTGGTAGGGTTGGAGGGTTCTATAGCAGAATTCCGTGCCTCACACACGACAGGTCCATTTGAGACCAGGGGTTCCAGAAAGCTCCTCATCCTCCTCCCTCTCAACGCCAACATTGCTCAGAAGCTGGAGGATGAGGACACCAACATCCGTTTCTATGACAACCTCCCCAACACAGAGATCGACAGAGCAGGGATCAGGGGGCGTGTCTACAAGCACAGTGTCTACAGCCTATTGGACGAGAACAGACAGGTAGGTAGGGATTACCTTACAGTCAGTCACCTTCTCAAACACTATCCCAAAGTGAAATGCATTACACTGGCACCACCATGTGGTCAAACAGTGAATCAACAGTGAGTGGTTAAGAACCTCTGGAAAATTCAAAAATAATGTGGGAAAGCCCAACACGTGCACAACGTGGCCAAATGTGTGCACAATCTATAAACCCATTTGCAGATTTTTTGGGTTGTTGCACTGAATTGCCTAATCCCAGCATTCCCTGTTTGTGTGTGTGTGTGTGTGTGTCAAATCAAATGTTATTTGTCACATGTACCGAATGCAACAGGTGTAGTAGATCTTGCAGTGAAATGCTTACTTACAAGCCCTTATTTGTTTATTTTTTTAAAGTATTTACTAAAAAGAAACTGAAGCAATATATTTGTTTTTAACAAATAAAAAAAATTAAGGAGCAACAATAAAATAACAGTAGCGAGGCTATATACAGGGGTACCGGTACAGAGTCAATGTATGTGGGCATCAGTTAGTCGAGGTAATTGAGGTAATATGTACATGTAGGTAGAGGTAAAGTGACTATGCATGGATAATAAACAGAGAGTAGAAGCAGTGTAAAAATGGGGGTGGGGGGACAATGCAAAAAGTCTGGGTAGCCATTTGATTAGCTATTCGAGAGACTTTTGGCTTGAGGGTAGAAGCTGTTAAGAAGCCTTTTGGAACTAGACTTGGCGCTCCGGTACCGCTTGCCGTGCGGTAGCAGAGAGAACAGTCTATGACTGGGATGGCTGGCGTCTTTGGCAATTTTTGGGGCCTTCCTCTGATACTGCCTGGTATAGAGGTTCTGGATGGCATGAAGCTTGGTCACAGTGATGTACTGGGCCATACGCACTACTCTCTTTGATTTGATTTGATTTGATACTGCCTGGTATAGAGGTCCTGGATGGCATGAAGCTTGGTCACAGTGATGTACTGGGCCATACGCACTACTCTCTGTAGTGCCTTGCGGTCGGAGGCCGAGCTGTTGCCATAGCAGGTGGTGATGCAACCAGTCAGGATGGTCTCGATGGTGCAGCTGTGTAACTTTTTGAGGATCTGAGGACCCATGCCAAATCTTTTCAGTCTTCTGACGAGGAATAGGCGTTGTCGTGCTATCTTTACGACTGTCTTGGTGTGTTTCTGGGAGAGGCTGTTATCCTGGCACCACACTGCCAGATCTCTGAAGTCCTCCCTATAGGCTGTATCATTGTTGTCGGTGATCAGGCCTACCACTGTTGTGTCGTCGGAAAACTTAATGATGGTGTAAGAGTCGTGCTTGGCCATGCAGTCATGTGTGAACAGGGAGTACAGGAGGGGACTGAGCATGCACCCCTGAGGAGGCTCCGTGTTGAGGATCAGCGTGGCAGATGTGTTACCACCTGAGGGAGGCCCGTCAGGAAGTCCAGGATCCAGTTGCAGAGGGAGGTGTTTAGTCCCTGGGTCCTTAGCTTAGCGATGAGCTTTGAGGGAACCATGGTGTTGAACGCTGAGCTGTAGTCAATGAATAGCATTCTCACGTAGGAGTTCCTTTACTTCAGGTGGGAAAGGGCAGTGTGGAGTGCAACAGAGATTGCATCGTCTGGAACTGATGCTGTCGCTGATGCTCTCATGCATTTTTCAGTCTTGCTTGCCTCGAACCAGCATAGAAGTAATTTAGCTCATCTGGTAGGCTTGTGTCACTGGGCAGCTCACAGCTGTGCTTCCCTTTGTAGTCTGTAATAGTTTGCAAGCCCTGCCACATCCGACGAGCGTCGGAGACGGTGTAGTACAATTAATTCTTAGTCCTGTATTGATGCTTTGCCTGTTTGATGGTTCGTCAGAAGGCATAACAGGATTTCTAATAAGCGTCCGGTTAAAAATTCCGCTTCTTGAAAGCAGCAGCTTTAGCTCAGTGTGGATGTTGCCTGTAATCCATGGCTTCTGGTTGGGGTATGTACGTACAGTCACTGACGTCATTGACGTCATCAATGCACTTATTGATGAAGCCAATGATTGATGTGGTGTAGTCCTCAATACCATCGGCAGAATCCTGAAACATATTCCAGTCTGTGCTAGCAAAACAGTCCTGTAGCTTAGCATCTGCGTCATCTGACCACTTCCTTGACCAAGTCACTGGTACTTCCTGGTTTAGTTTTAGCTTGTAAGCAGGAATCAGGAGGATAGAGTTATGGTCTGTTTGTTATGTGTGTGTTTGTCTGTAGGCCCATCACTGTGTGGTGGAGTATGCCACCCCTCTGCTGACACTGTATAAGATGTCTCAGGAGAGTAGTGCAGGGTTTGGGGAGAGGGACAGGAGAGAGCAGGTGCTGCTGTTCTACAGGACTCTACAGGACATACTGGACCGCTCACTGGAGTGCAGGAACCGCTACCGACTCATCCTGCTCAACGGTTAGATGTCTGTCTTTCAGTCTGTTTGTCCGTCTGTCCGTGTGTCTCTCTGTCTGTCCGTCCGTCCTTCTCTCTTTCTCACTCTCATAATATAAGATTGAATGTCCTCCTATGTGTCTAATATTACGACCTATGGACCCTATGTAATTTCTACTTTTTGTAGATGAGCATGAGGATGACCTTCACTTCCTGTCCAAGGCCATTCTGAAGAACCTGGATCAGCAGGAGAAAGAAGAGTTCTATGTTCTCCCTGTCAACCCTCAGCCTGAGGTGGACCACCTACTCATCCCTCCCGCCACGATCCGCATAGATGACATGCACCAAATTGAGCCAATGAGCAGTGTACCATCACTCATGATCAGTCATGACATGCCGCGTACACTCAGGGAACCAGACATCCTTTCTCCATATGGTGGGACAGGTCTAAGGAGATAAAGACTCACTTACATTTTAGTAGATGCTCTTATCCAGAGCAATTTACAGGAGAAATTAGGGTTAACTGCCTTGCTCAAGGGCACATTGACAGACGGTCAAATCTTTGTTAGTTTACTATGTTTGTTTGTTTACTATAGTTAAACACTGGATGTTCGGGTTCTCAATGCAAAAAAAATGATATTATTATACAACAGAATTAGTTTTAAGGAAAATGAAAACAGTAGAAATACAATATATCCTGAACTGCTTAACTGAATATGAATGCTAGGTAATACATGTCAAGGAATTTAGGTTGCTACTGGTGTGTAGCTGTTTTTTTTAGCAGGATATTGTTAATTGTGTAATACAGTCCTATATTGGCTGTAACATTTAGTGTTGTTTATCTGTGATCAATTTGTGTGTCATGTATGCATAACTGATGTAGGCATATAATAACAACCCCGCCTATTCCTTACATTGTCTGCATGTTGTTCTATACTCTCCTAAGCTCTGTAATTTATCTGACCGTACTGTGTGTACGTGGTTTGCACAGACGGAATGTGCATGCTTGAACCACGGTGTGAAGTAAACAGAGATAGAGAGAGAGAGATTCCATCTTTGCATGCCTGGCCGGGGATAGGGAGTGAGCTGAGAGCTGAGCCTGGGCTGATCATTCAGAGGAGAACAGAACCTGAGCCACAAGTTATCAGGCATGTTATCTAGCTACAGTCAGTACCATATAAATATGAATATAATGAATTGAATGGGCTTGGACGCTCTAACCCTGGCAATTTGACTGGTAAACTCATGGGTACACTCACAATGGCTGCCTGGTATTGAGATGTGATAATTTTCATGGTATTTTGGAATGTTCTATCAACTGATGCTGGATTGCCATGGTAATGTAGAATGTTCATTAAAATAATGCTAACTGATGTGGCACATGCGATGGAATGTATTTCCTGTAATGCTAGTTGAATTGACTCAACAAATCACATCACAGATTGAAGGGTACACTTCTTGCTTTTACTTCCTGGCATGGGTCTAGGTCGAAAACATACAGGATAAGACAACAAGGTCATAAATCTGGGACCAGCACCATTGCTAACTAGCATAGCTAAGAGTTGTTGCAAAGAGTTATAAGATATTATACAACGGGTGGGTCTAATCCCGAATGCTGATTGGTTAAAACCGCATTCCAGCCGGTGTCTATTCCACAAGTTACCTCCGGCTAAATCTATGACGTTAAAATGCCTATTTACTATTTTTCCATCTGACTGCGCAATCCACTTTCTCATCAGCCTAGCCAGGCAATTTATAAACTTGATCTCCACTATAAAAAGCATCTAGGCATTATCTCACATTTCTTTTCGATTAACATTTCGTTTTCAACAGCGGAGATTTGTATAAACCTTGCTGTCTGTCTCTCTGACATTTGCAACATTGTTTCAATATTCAAATTCGATCTCCAGCTGTCCCATAGTAATGAACGTGCCAGGAGTCGGGACGGGACAGACAGGCAGGCAACGTTTCTCAGCCAGTTGAAATCATCAATAAGCTGGCATCATTTTTTTATGGATATAAACAAAGAAATGTCAAATGAAAAAAGGTAGAACAAAATGAAGTGCAGTTAGTTTGCAGTCTTTCCAGCTTCAGTTTGAAGTCATTGTTAGTTGTGTTGCTGGCTAGCTCCTCTGAACAACAGTGTACTGACTAGGGAGCACATTTTCTATGCCAGGTGAAATCTGGCATCATTAGCCCATTGCTATGGATGTATCCTAATAAATGTCTCTAGAAAACAGCTTAAACAAATGCAAATGCAACTACTTTGCTGTTATTCTGGCTGTACTGTTTGACGTGACTGTAAGTTAGCCGTAGTTGGCTAGCTAGCAGGCAAGGGATAAGAACGTTGACAGCCAGTATGACAATGGAACATTTAGAACAAACTACTGGGTCAGTCCATAGATACAGAACAAAAAGACTGAATGACTGGGTCTCGTCTCTAGCAACCGAACCAGCCGGCTTGGGTAGCAACCCTAGATTTGTGTTGGGACTATATCTCGTGGAAGGATGAAATAGTATAAATAATTCGTAAAAAAAAAAAAAAAATGTAAATCATTATTTAAATATGTTGGTAACCCGTTGTATAAAAGTGATAATACCTTCGAAGCTGGTGTTTGGAGGATATATTGGCACGGTGAAACAAAGTACATATGGTGTCTGTGTGTGTTAGGAGAGCCTTAGGGCTCTAATCAATCCGTATCATGGATGTTCAGCTTTATAATTTAAAGGCAATGGTCCCGCGTTAGCGGAGACTGCATTCACGGGCAACGCTGCATATGTCTGCTCAATCAGAAATTACCTTTCAATTTCTATCGCACAATCTGCAACCCCTGAGGGATTGCTGTGTTGAGGATCAGCGTGGCGGATGTGTTGTTACCTACCCTTAACACCTGGGGGCGGCCCATCAGGAAGTCCAGGACCCAGTTGCAGAGGGAGGTGTTTAGTCCCAGGGTCCTTAGCTTAGTGATGAGCTTTGAGGGAACTATGGTGTTCAATTCAATTAAATTCAAATGTATTTATATAGCCCTTCGTACATCAGCTGATATCTCAAAGTGCTGTACAGAAACCCAGCCTAAAACCCCAAACAGCAAGCAATGCAGGTGTAGAAGCACGGTGGCTAGGAAAAACTCCCTAGAAAGGCCAAAACCTAGGAAGAAACCTAGAGAGGAACCATGTGGGGTGGCCAGTCCTCTTCTGGCTGTGCCGGGTGGAGATTATAACAGAACATGGCCAAGATGTTCAAATGTTCATAAATGACCAGCATGGTCCAATAATAATAAGGCAGAACAGTTGAAACTGGAGCAGCAGCACGGCCAGGTGGACTGGGGACAGCAAGGAGTCATCATGTCAGGTAGTCCTGAGGCATGGTCCTAGGGCTCAGGTCCTCCGAGAGAGAGAAAGAGAGAATTAGAGAGAGCACACTTAAATTCACACAGGACACCGAATAGGACAGGAGAAGTACTCCAGATATAACAAACTGACCCTAGCCCCCCGACACATAAACTACTGCAGCATAAATACTGGAGGCTGAGACAGGAGGGGTCAGGAGACACTGTGGCCCCATCCGAGGACACCCCCGGACAGGGCCGAACAGGAAGGATATAACCCCACCCACTTTGCCAAAGCACAGCCCCCACACCACTAGAGGGATATCTTCAACCACCAACTTACCATCCTGAGACAAGGCCGAGTATAGCCCACAAAGATCTCTGCCACGGCACAACCCAAGGGGGGGTGCCAACCAAGACAGGAAGATCACATCAGTGACTCAACCCACTCAAGTGATGCACCCCTCCTAGGGACGGTATGAAAGAGCCCCAGTAAGCCAGTGACTCAGCCCCTGTAATAGGGTTAGAGGCAGAGAATCCTAGTGGAGAGAGGGGAACCGGCCAGGCAGAGACAGCAAGGGCGGTTCATTGCTCCAGAGCCTTTCCGTTCACCTTCCCACTCCTGGGCCAGACTACACTCAATCATATGACCCACTGAAGAGATGAGTGTTCAGTAAAGACTAGAAATTCTAGGGACAATTAGGAGGCCTGCGTCTTGTGACCGTAGCGTACGTGTAGGTATGTACGGCAGGACCAAATCAGAGAGATAGGTAGGAGCAAGCCCATGTAATGCTTTTTAGGTTAGCAGTAAAACCTTGAAATCAGCCCTTGCCTTGACAGGAAACCAGTGTACATTTTTGGGTTCTAGTCTAGTGTTGAATCCTGAGCTGTAGTAAAGGAATAGCATTCTTACATAGGTGTTCCCTTTGTCCAGGTGGGAAAGGGCAATGTGGAGTGCAATAGAGATTGCATCATCTGTGGATCTGTTAGGGTGGTATGCAAATTAGAGTGGGTCTAGTGTTTCTGGGATAATGTTGTTGATGTGAGCCATGACGAGCCTTTCAAAGCACTTCATGGCTACAGACGTGAGTGCTATGGGTCGGTAGTGATTTAGGCAGGTTACCTTGGTGTTCTTGGGCACAGGGACTATGGTGGTCTGCTTGAAACATGTTGGCATTTCAGACTCAGACAGGGAGAGATTGAAAATGTCAGTGAAGACACTTGCCAGTTGGTCAGCGCATGCTCGGAGTACACGTCCTGGTAATCCGTCTGGCCCTGCGATCTTGTGAATGTTGACCTGGTGATAGACCATGCCTGAGCTAGGAAGCAGGTGACTGAGTCTGGGACTGGTCTAGGTGTTCTGGACTGACTTCTCAACCACTGAATATGCTTGGAGGACAAAACGTTGTGACAGAAATAGGGCACATCAGTGATATATGGTGCATTTGATTAATTTACTTAATTAGGTCAATCATTTGAGAACCTGTGAATACCTGTTCTCAATCTGATGAGGAAGCTGATATCTGTGAGCAAACACACACAAACATGGACACACGCACTCACACACAAACACATGGGAAATGCAAGCAGAGTGGCTGTCTGCAACAGCCCAGCCAGACACAGTGGTAAGCCCCACAGACCCACACATTATGTGGTTTCCCTTCACTTCCATAGAAAGATAGTAAACTCCCTCTTTACTGATGTCATAATGGTAGCCAGATCCTCACATGATCTGGGCAGGGCTGGTGTACAGGTATAGTCACAAAAGGGGAAAAGTCCCTTTCTATGACTCATAACTGAACTCTTTTACAGTCAGACTCCTTCCTGGGGAACAGATCTAGCCATAGATTCTGAACAGGTCCAACATGTGAGTTTAAAAATAGCACATAAGTCTATATATATACTTGTTTTTTCATTTCCAATACCCACAACACACACTTTTATTTTACCCAGCAAGCAAGTCAGTTAAGAACAAATTCTTATTTACAATGACAGCCTACCCCGGCCAAACCCAGACGACGCTGGGCCAATTGTGCGCCACCCAATGGACTCTCAATCACAGCCAGATGTGATATAGCCCAGATTTGAACCAGGGACTGTAGTGACACTTCTTGTGCTGAGATGCAGTGCCTTAGGCCACTGCGCCACTCAAGCGCCCAAGAGCTGTTTGGTGAGAAAACATTGACTCTTCTAGATACGCATTAATTTCAACATGTCTGAAACACTTGTGTGAGTGTTGAAAGGGCCCAGGGTGAGAGGGAAACAGAGATCAGAGCAGGAAGGGAGGATCCAAGGTTTAGGGGAAATCCACTTCCTGCCTGGTCAGTGAGTATAAGGCCATGTGATGTGATTCACCTGTGAGTCAGCCCAGGTAGTGGCTAGCTGGGCTGGCCTGGTCTAGATTCACAGGCACAGGTAGGGAACAGAACAGTGAGTGTTTTCCAGTGTATTCCAGAACCTACAGGTCACATACTTATGAAAGGATTCATCAAAAGGGAATCAAGACAACCATTTCCAATATCCAATACGATCATTTTTAGGGGGCTACCTTTTTAGGCCTAAATTAGGTATCCATAATTCTGTCATCAGTTGAAAATACACTATGAGATCAGAAGAATCTTTGTTTAGAACAAAACAAAACAATTTGTTCTAAATATGAGTCATTGTTTATTTTCATTTTCTTGATAACCTAACAAAATATACCTGTCAAGTAGCATTCATTGCACAGAAAACAGAATACTGGGTAAAAGAGGGGATATTATCAGTATTGAGTAGCCAGCCAATGCAACGTCTAGGCATGTTGCGTGAGGCTGATTCAACCCGGTTCAACAGTTGCTCGCTTTCGCGCTGCTATGGTAACCAAGGAGGCGGTCCCACACGTGATCAAACTCAGCTGACGCAACCAAGGAGTATTTAAACACAGAGAGAGCTCCAATGACCACAATCAACTGACTTCTACATGGAGAGAATAGATAGAAAACGTGTATCACTGAGTGGAGTATTGGAGATAGAGAGACGGTCAAAATGGTCTATACCCCGGCACTGGTCCTCGGACACGGAATACCGATTGTGTCTGAAGAGGATAACATTGTCGAACTGATGAGAAAGTTTCTCTGTCAAATCACTTCGAGCGACAAAAAATATGTGCGTCGAGGCAGCATTGAAAGTTCCGAATTCATCAAGGAAATAAACTCAAGTAAGTCTCTGTTCTGAAATCTAAGTATGTATTTCATCAGATGTACTGTACTAAATAATGGCTTTTGATAACCATTCCAATTAATATTTTGTGAATTTATAGGCCTTTTTACAAACTTTGTTGATGACCATAATGGAAACAAGTATTTTTATTTTGTAATCCTCGGCAACTTTGGTATATGTATCTGTTGCCTGGTGTAACATGTATTTTCCAAGCGGCCACAGTAGCCGTGATACAATGCAGCTGATGCTGCCAGATAGTTTACTGTAGCCGACAGCTCACGACTGTCTGTATCAGTTGATGATCTGTTCAAAGAAGTTAATTGACCTGAGCTCTGTCTCCCAGTTTAAAGTGGCTGATACATTGCCTTATTTTTACGATAAATTCCCTATTACAATGTTACTAAGTATGTAATATTCGAAATCTATAGTGCAACACATGTTTAGGACTAATTATCAAAATAATGACATTTTTAAGATGGTTTGAAATGTAATGTTGCAATGTTCTTGAATAGCCTGAATAACTAAGTAGGTCAAAAAGTCTTGGCATATATAGATAGATATAAGGCCTAAATATAGCCCCTGCCAAATGTCTGCAATACTAAAGTAAAGGCTGTGCAACTTCAACTCCTGGTTGATCAGCAATATTGATAAACACACCATTCTCTTTTTCAGGTCTGGACTCTGAAACGGCTCCCGACTGTGAAGAGAGAATACTCCATCAGGACATGACCAGGCAGATAGTGCGTTGTCTCTCTGAAGCTAAAGAATCCAGTCTGCGGTGCCGGATACTACTGCTTCCCCGCACGCTGACCGCCAATGTTGCCCTGGATGTGGTGCGTTCCTCAGCGGGAGAGCCGTGCGGGCTCCGTGGGGCCTTCATACAGGTCTATTTGGAGACACAACTGGGCCAACAGCTGCAAATGCTGGGCACTATAACACCCGACCCGACTGTCACTCCTACTTTCGAGCTGTCCGTCGTGTTCAAGCTGGACAAAGACTGTTGGCCGCTTCTCAAGCACATATTCGTTACCGACAAGGTGTTGAAACTACGACCCCAGTACCGACTGGTCAAGAAGAAATTGTATTCCTCTGCGAGCCCCGTCATACATGAGTTCTGCTGAGACAATTTCTTATCAGGAATCAACACGTGGCCTATAATTCTCAACATTCCAGTTAGGAGAAAAAGCTGTTGCACCACTGTCTTTTTTCAGTGTACTAAATATATGTTAGTGTACACTACTGTATTGGAGAGTTGACATTAAATTAATGTTTTGCACTGGAATATCACTGAAGAACAGTCAGTTCAATTGTGAAAAGAGATCATTTTGTATTGTTTGAAAAGGAAGGACTTGATACCCTGAAATTTGAGTTGACATAGAAAAGAGCACAGAATGCATGTTACCTTGCTGGTATTAGCAGGGGGTCAAGTATGGTACAATCTAACTCTGACAGGTTTTTATTTTTTTGTGCACATTTCTGTTCGACACAATTGCTTGATTGTCTTTTGTAAAACCATGGAAATCTCATGCTGGATGTGGAAGCAAGCTAGTGTTTGGTGCCCCTTACCCTGTCTGACTGTTGCAGTATTTTTAAACTGAGAAATTTGAATGTTTTTGCACAGTATTCTTTTCTGGGTTGCCATACTCTTTCAATCAAAACAGCTATCAGAATCACCAATGATTAGTCTATACCCTAAGAACTGAAGGTCTCAACTTAGGTCTGTCAAAGTTACGGACACTTCCATTGTTTGCAATTCTCTTACTTTTAATAAACAGTTGAACAACAAAACATACAAATGGGGAAAAAAATAAAACTGTACATAAAGTTCAACACTCCGGTACTACTTTTTTGTACTCCTAACATACAGTAGACTCATAATTCCTTGCAGGATATTTTACAGTTGGCTACATCCAAAAACACAATGGTGCCCCAAGTCAGTCACTAGTACAGTGGCTGCTGGTTATTTGTGGCAACTGTCAATCTAGTGTACTGGCTTCAAATGCAAATCATAGACTTAAGTTAGTTAAACTGTACACAGGACTGCAGCCATACCGCGACCCTGAAAACTCTGATTAAACTCAAACAACTAACTTCACAGAACAGTAACTCCATCAAACATTCTCTGGTTTAAATCGTCCAATCCCTACATCAAGTCTCATTGGTGTCATCACCCTACTGCCTTTTGACTCCGGTTATTTCTTCATCTTCATGTCTGCTTCAATTGCACAGCGGCGCCCTCTGGTGCCCCCGTCCTGCAGGGAAGAGAGGTTGGGTTAGAGGTGAGTCCGACACCAGGTTAGAAACCCAGCGATGGCTCCTGGTCGGCCTGTTTAAAACAAGATTATCTCTGCTGCCCGCCAGATGAAATGAAGAAAACAAAAGAAAGAAAAACAATGGACCAGACGGGACATGCTAAGAAAGAAGTTGAAGACAACCACTGAACACATAAAAAAAGGCATATGGCGCTAAACAAATGCACGTACACCCACAACCAGGATGGGTCCACTTAATCAAATACCGAAGGTCAAAAACTTGGTGAGGGAAGTGTTTGTTAATATGAGAGGTGAGTGTATGCATTTTAAATGTTTCACTATAGTCAACTTGTTTTGGTAGTGTGACGTAGAAACAGAGCGTGCACTCTGCTTATTCTGGTGAGATTTGACCTTTGACCTGAATACTTACAAAAAGAGAGAGAAGGAAAGCGGGAGAGGCCATTGGGACACTGTCCTGTAGGAGGACAAACAGTTAGTGAGAAAAGAAACACACACACACAGTGACATTTACCCCTTGTACACACACACACACCCAGAGTAAACAACACAAACAAGTACAGTCAGACAAACAAGACAACACATTCAGACAGTCAAGTGAGAACACAGGAGTCGTCGAAATGGAGAGAGGAGAGACAGTAGACAGTAGTAACGGAGAGGGGAGCGATAGTACACAGTAGTAACGGAGACAGTAGACAGTAGTAACGGAGACAGTAGACAGTAGTAACGGAGACAGTAGTAACGGCGAGGGGAGCGACTACAGTAGACAGTAGTAACGGAGACAGTAGACAGTAGTAAAAGAGACCGTAGTAACGGAGAGGGGAGCGACAGTAGACAGTAGTAATGGAGACAGTAGACAGTAGTAACAGAGAGGGGAGCGATAGTACACAGTAGTAACGGAGAGGGGTGCGACAGTAGACAGTAGTAACGGAGAGGGGAGCGACAGTAGTAACGGAGACAGTAGACAGTAGTAACGGAGACAGTAGTAACGGAGACAGTAGTAACGGAGACAGTAGACAGTAGTAACGGAGAGGGGAGCGACAGTAGTAACGGAGACAGTAGACAGTAGTAACGGAGACAGTAGTAACGGCGAGGGGAGCGACTACAGTAGACAGTAGTAACGGAGACAGTAGACAGTAGTAACGGAGACAGTAGTAACGGCGAGGGGAGCGACTACAGTAGACAGTAGTAACGGAGACAGTAGACAGTAGTAACGGAGACAGTAGTAACGGAGAGGGGAGCGACTACAGTAGACAGTAGTAACGGAGACAGTAGACAGTAGTAACGGAGACAGTAGACAGTAGTAACGGAGACAGTAGACAGTAGTAACGGAGACAGTAGACAGTAGTAACGGAGACAGTAGACAGTAGTAACGGAGACAGTAGACAGTAGTAACGGAGACAGTAGTAACGGAGACAGTAGACAGTAGTAACGGAGACAGTAGTAACGGAGACAGTAGACAGTAGTAACGGAGACAGTAGACAGTAGTAACGGAGACAGTAGTAACGGAGACAGTAGACAGTAGTAACGGAGAGGGGAGCGACAGTAGTAACGGAGACAGTAGACAGTAGTAACGGAGACAGTAGTAACGGCGAGGGGAGCGACTACAGTAGACAGTAGTAACGGAGACAGTAGACAGTAGTAACGGAGACAGTAGTAACGGCGAGGGGAGCGACTACAGTAGACAGTAGTAACGGAGACAGTAGACAGTAGTAACGGAGACAGTAGTAACGGAGAGGGGAGCGACTACAGTAGACAGTAGTAACGGAGACAGTAGACAGTAGTAACGGAGACAGTAGTAACGGAGAGGGGAGCGATAGTAGACAGTAGTAACGGAGACAGTAGTAACGGAGAGGGGAGCGACAGTAGACAGTAGTAACGGAGACAGTAGACAGTTGTAACGGAGACAGTAGACAGTAGTAACGGAGACAGTAGACAGTAGTAACGGAAAGGGGAGCGACAGTAGAGAAACGGTAGTAACGGAGACAGTAGACAGTAGTAACGGAGACAGTAGACAATAGTAACGGAGAGGGGAGCGACAGGAGACAAACAGTAGTAACGGAGACAGTAGACAGTAGTAATGGAGACAGTAGTAATGGAGAGGGGAGCGACAGTAGACATACGGTAGTAACGGAGACAGTAGACAAACGGTAGTAACGTAGACAGTAGTAACGGAGACAGTAGACAGTAGTAACGTAGACAGTAGACAGTAACGGAGAGGGGAGCGACAGTAGACAGTAGTAACGGAGACAGTAGACAGTAGTAACGGAGACAGTAGACAGTAGTAACAGAGAAGGGAGCGATAGGGGAGCGACAGTAGACAGTAGTAATGGAGACAGTAGACAGTAGTAACAGAGAAGGGAGCGATAGTAGACAGTAGTAACAGAGAGGGGAGCGACAGTAGACAGTAGTAACGGAGACAGTAGACAGTAGTAACGGAGACAGTAGACAGTAGTAACGTAGACAGTAGTAACGGAGAGGGTAGCGACTACAGTAGACAGTAGTAACGGAGAGAGTAGACAGTAGTAACGGAGACAGTAGTAACGGAGAGGGTAGCGACTACAGTAGACAGTAGTGACGGAGAGAGTAGACAGTAGTAACGGAGGCAGTAGACAGTAGTAACGGAGACAGTAGACAGTAGTAACGGAGACAGTAGTAACGGAGAGGGGAGCGACTACAGTAGACAGTAGTAACGGAGACAGTAGACACGGAGAGGGGAGCGATAGTAGACAGTAGTAACGGAGACAGTAGAAACCGAGAGGGGAGCAACAGTAGACAATAGTAACGTAGACAGTAGTAATGGAGAGGGGAGCGACAGTAGACAGTAGTAACGGAGACAGTAGACAGTTGTAACGGAGGCAGTAGACAGTAGTAACGGAGACAGTAGACAGTAGTAACGGAGACAGTAGTAACGGAGAGGGGAGCGACCACAGTAGACAGTAGTAACGGAGACAGTAGACACGGAGAGGGGAGCGATAGTAGACAGTAGTAACGGAGACAGTAGAAACGGAGAGGGGAGCGACAGTAGACAATAGTAACGTAGACAGTAGTAATGGAGAGGGGAGCGACAGTAGACAGTAGTAACGGAGAGGGGAGCGACAGTAGTAACGGAGACAGTAGTAACGGAGACAGTAGACAGTAGTAACGGAGACAGTAGACAGTAGTAACGGAGAGGGGAGCGAAAGTAGACAAAAAGTAGTAACGGAGACAGTAGACAATTGTAGTAACGGAGACAGTAGTAACGGACAGGGGAGCGACAGTAGTAACGGAGACAGTAGACAGTAGTAAAGGAGACAGTAGACAAACGGTAGTAACGGAGACAGTAGACAGTAGTAACAGTGACAGTAGACAGTAGTAACGGAGACAGTAGACAAACGGTAGTAACGGAGACAGTAGACAGTAGTAACGGAGACAGTAGACAGTAGTAACGGAGACAGTAGACAGTAGTAACGGAGAGACAGTAGACAGACGGTAGTAACGGAGAGGAGAGACAGTAGACAGACTGTAGTAATGGAGAGGAGAGAGACAGTAGACATATAGTAGTAACGGAGAGGAGAGACAGTAGACAGACTGAAGTAATGGAGAGGAGAGAGACAGTAGACAAACGGTAGTAACGGAGACAGTAGACAGTAGACAGACGGTAGTAACGGAGAGGAGAGAGACAGTAGACAAACGGTAGTAACGGAGACAGTATACAGACGGTAGTAACAGAGAGGGGAGCGATAGTAGACAGTAGTAACGGAGAGGGGAGCGACAGTAGACAGTAGTAATGGAGAGGGGGGCGACAGTAGACAGACGGTAGTAACAGAGAGGGGAGTGACAGCAGACAGACGGTAGTAACGGAGAGGAGAGACAGTAGACAGACGGTAGTAACGGAGAGGAGAGACAGCAGACAGACGGTAGTAACGGAGAGGAGAGACAGTAGAGAGACGGTAGTAACGGAGAGGGGAGACAGTAGAGAGACGGTAGTAACGGAGAGGAGGGAGACAGTAGACAGACAGTAGTAACGGAGAGGAGAGACAGTAGAGAGACGGTAGTAACGGAGAGGAGAGAGTCAGTAGACATACGGTAGTAACGGAGAGGAGAGACAGTAGAGAGACGGTAGTAACGGAGAGGAGAGACAGTAGACAGACGGTAGAAACGGAGAGGAGAGAGAAAGCAGACAGACGGTAGTAACGGAGAGAAGAGAGACAGCAGACAGACAGTAGTAACGGAGAGGAGAGAGTAGACAGACGGTAGTAACGGAGAGGAGAGAGTAGACAGACAGTAGTAACGGAGACACAGTAGACAGACAGTAGTAACGGAGACACAGTAGACAGACAGTAGTAACGGAGAGACAGTAGACAGACAATAGTAAAGGAGACACAGTAGATAGACAGTAGTAACGGAGAGGAGAGACAGTAGACAGACGGTAGTAACGGAGAGGGGAGAGTCAGTAGACAGACGGTAGTAACGGAGAGGAGAGACAGTAGAGAGACGGTAGTAACGGAGAGGAGAGACAGTAGACAGACGGTAGAAACGGAGAGGAGAGAGACAGCAGACAGACGGTAGTAACGGAGAGGAGAGAGACAGCAGACAGACAGTAGCAACGGAGAGAGGAGACAGTAGACAGACTGAAGTAAAGGAGAGGGGAGAGACAGAGAGACGGTAGTAACGGAGAGAGGAGACAGTAGACAGACTGTAATAACGGAGAGGGGAGACAGTAGACAGACAGTAGTAACGGAGACACAGTAGACAGACAGTAGTAACGGAGAGACAGTAGACAGACAGTAGTAACGGAGAGACAGTAGACAGACAATAGTAAAGGAGACACAGTAGACAGACAGTAGTAATGGAGAGGAGACACAGTAGACAGACGGTAGTAACGGAGAGGAGAGACAGTAGACAGACAGTAGTAACGGAGAGGAGAGAGTAGACAGACGGTAGTAACGGAGAGGATAGACAGTAGACAGACGGTTGTAACGGAGAGGAGAGACAGTAGACAGACGGTAGTAACGGAGAGGAGAGAGACAGTAGACAGACGGTATTAACTGAGAGGAGAGAGACAGTAGACAGACAGTAGTAATGGAGAGGAGAGAGACAGTAGACAGACGGTATTAACGGAGAGGAGAGAGTAGACAGACGGTAGTAACGGAGACACAGTAGACAGACAGTAGTAAAGGAGAGACAGTAGACAGACAGTAGTAACGGAGAGGAGAGAGTAGACAGACGGTAGAAACGGAGACACAGTAGACAGACGGTAGTAACGGAGAGGAGAGACAGTAGACAGACGGTAGTAACGGAGAGGAGAGAGTAGACAGACGGTAGAAACGGAGACACAGTAGACAGACAGCAGTAACGGAGAGGAGAGACAGTAGACAGACGGTAGTAACGGAGAGGAGAGAGTCAGTAGACATACGGTAGTAACGGAGAGGAGAGACAGTAGACAGACGGTAGTAACGGAGAGGAGAGACAGTAGGGAGACGGTAGAAACGGAGGAGAGAGACAGTAGACAGACAGTAGTAACGGAGAGGAGAGAGACAGCAGACAGACGGTAGTAACGGAGAGGAGAGACAGTAGACAGACAGTAGGAACGGAGAGAGGAGACAGTAGACAGACTGTAGTAACGGAGAGGGGAGAGACAGTAGAGAGACGGTAGTAACGGAGACACAGTAGACAGAGAGTAGTAACGGAGAGAGGAGACAGTAGACAGACTGTAGTAACGGAGAGGAGAGAGACAGCAGACAGACGGTAGTAACGGAGAGGAGAGACAGTAGACAGACAGTAGTAACGGAGAGGAGAGAGTAGACAGACAGTAGTAATGGAGAGGAGAGAGTAGACAGACAGTAGTAACAGAGACACAGTAGACAGACGGTAGTAACGGAGACACAGTAGACAGACAGTAGTAATGGAGAGACAGTAGACAGACAGTAGTAACGGAGAGGGGAGAGACAGTAGACAGACGGTAGTAACGGAGAGGAGAGAGTAGACAGACAGTAGTAACGGAGACACAGTAGACAGACAGTAGTAACGGAGACACAGTAGACAGACAGTAGTAACGGAGAGACAGTAGACAGACAATAGTAAAGGAGACACAGTAGACAGACAGTAGTAACGGAGAGGAGAGACAGTAGACAGACGGTAGTAACGAAGAGGGGTTAGTCAGTAGACAGACGGTAGTAACGGAGAGGAGAGAGACAGCAGACAGACAGTAGCAACGGAGAGAGGAGACAGTAGACAGACTGTAGTAAAGGAGAGGGGAGAGACAGAGAGACGGTAGAAAAGGAGAGGAGAGAGACAGTAGACAGACAGTAGGAACGGAGAGAGGAGACAGTAGACAGACTGTAGTAAAGGAGAGGGGAGAGACAGAGAGACGGTAGTAAAGGAGAGGGGAGAGACAGTAGACAGACAGTAGTAACGGAGACACAGTAGACAGACAGTAGTAACGGAGAGACAGTAGACAGACAATAGTAAAGGAGACACAGTAGACAGACAGTAGTAACGGAGAGGAGAGACAGTAGACAGACAGTAGTAACGGAGAGGAGAGAGTAGACAGACGGTAGTAACGGAGAGGATAGACAGTAGACAGACGGTTGTAACGGAGAGGAGAGACAGTAGAGAGACGGTATTAACGGAGAGGAGAGAGTAGACAGACGGTAGTAACGGAGACACAGTAGACAGACAGTAGTAAAGGAGAGACAGTAGACAGACAGTAGTAACGGAGAGGAGAGAGTAGACAGACAGTAGTAACGGAGACACAGTAGACAGACAGTAGTAAAGGAGAGACAGTAGAAACGGAGAGGAGAGGGACAGTAGAGAGACGGTAGTAATGGAGAGGAGAGAGACAGTAGACAGACGGTTGTAACGGAGAGGAGAGACAGTAGACAGACGGTAGTAACGGAGAGGAGAGAGACAGTAAACAGACGGTATTAACGGAGAGGAGAGAGACAGTAGACAGACAGTAGTAATGGAGAGGAGAGAGACAGTAGACAGACGGTAGTAACGGAGAGGAGAGAGACAGTAGACAGACAGTAGTAACGGAGAGGAGAGAGACAGTAGACAGACGGTATTAACGGAGAGGAGAGAGACAGTAGACAGACAGTAGGAACGGAGAGGAGAGAGACAGTAGACAGACGGTATTAACGGAGAGGAGAGAGTAGACAGACGGTAGAAACGGAGACACAGTAGACAGACGGTAGTAATGGAGAGGAGAGACAGTAGACAGACGGTAGTAACGGAGAGGAGAGACAGTAGACAGACGGTAGTAACGGGAGAGGAGACACAGTAGAAAGACGGTAGTAACGGAGACACAGTAGACAGAAAGTAGTAAAGGAGAGACAGTAGACAGACAGTAGTAACGGAGAGGAGAGAGTAGACAGACGGTAGAAACGGAGACACAGTAGACAGACGGTAGTAATGGAGAGGAGAGACAGTAGACAGACGGTAGTAACGGAGAGGAGAGAGTAGACAGACGGTAGAAATGGAGACACAGTAGACAGACAGCAGTAACGGAGAGGAGAGACAGTAGACAGACGGTAGTAACGGAGAGGAGAGACAGTAGACAGACGGTAGTAACGGGAGAGGAGACACAGTAGAAAGACGGTAGTAACGGAGAGGAGAGACAGTAGACAGACGGTATTAACGGAGAGGAGAGAGTAGACAGACGGTAGTAACAGAGACACAGTAGACAGACAGTAGTAAAGGAGAGACAGTAGACAGACAGTAGTAACGGAGAGGGGAGAGACAGTAGACAGACTGTAGTAACGGAGACACAGTAGACAGACGGTATTAACGGAGAGGAGAGAGTAGACAGACGGCAGTAACGGAGACACAGTAGACAGACAGTAGTAAAGGAGAAACAGTAGACAGACGGTATTAACGGAGAGGAGAGAGACAGTAGACAGACAGTAGTAACGGAGAGGAGAGAGTAAGTAGACAGACGGTAGGAACGGAGAGAGGAGACAGTAGACAGACAGTAGTAACAGAGAGAGGAGAGACAGTAGAAACAGAGAGGGGAGAGACAGTAGTAACAGAGAGGGGAGAGACAGCCAGACGGTAGTAACGGAGAGGGGAGAGTCAGTATACATACGGTAGTAACGGAGAGGGGGGCAACAGTAGACAGACGGTAGTAACGGAGAGGAGAGACAGTAGAGAGACGGTATTAACGGAGAGGAGAGACAGCAGAGAGACGGTAGTAACGGAGAGGAGAGACAGTAGCAGACGGTAGTAACGGAGAGGAGAGAGTCAGTAGACAGACTGTAGTATTGGAGAGGAGAGACAGTAGACAGAGGGTAGTAACGGAGAGGAGAGAGACAGTAGAGAGACGGTAGTAACGGAGAGGAGAGAGACAGTAGAGAGACGGTAGTAACGGAGAGGAGAGACAGTAGACAGACGGTAGTAATGGAGAGGGGAGAGTCAGTAGACAGACGGTAGTAACGGAGAGGAGAGACAGTAGAGAGACGGTAGTAACGGAGAGGAGAGACAGTAGACAGACAGTAGGAACGGAGAGAGGAGACAGTAGACAGACGGTAGTAACGGAGAGGGGAGAGACAGTAGACAGACAGTAGTAACGGAGAGGAGAGAGTAGACAGACAGTAGTAACAGAGAGGAGAGACAGTAGAGAGACGGTAGTAACGGAGAGGAGAGACAGTAGACAGACGGTAGAAACGGAGAGGAGAGAGACAGCAGACAGACGGTAGTAACGGAGAGGAGAGAGACAGCAGACAGACAGTAGGAACGGAGAGAGGAGACAGTAGACAGACGGTAGTAACGGAGAGGGGAGAGACAGTAGACAGACAGTAGTAATGGAGAGGAGAGAGACAGTAGACAGACTGTAGTAACGGAGAGGAGAGAGACAGTAGACAGACAGTAGTAACGGAGAGGAGAGACAGTAGACAGACGGTATTAACGGAGAGGAGAGACAGTAGACAGACGGTATTAACGGAGAGGAGAGAGTAGACAGACGGTAGTAACAGAGACACAGTAGACAGACAGTAGTAAAGGAGAGACAGTAGACAGACAGTAGTAACGGAGAGGGGAGAGACAGTAGACAGACTGTAGTAACGAAGACACAGTAGACAGACGGTATTAACGGAGAGGAGAGAGTAGACAGACGGTAGTAACGGAGACACAGTAGACAGACAGTAGTAAAGGAGAAACAGTAGACAGACGGTATTAACGGAGAGGAGAGAGACAGTAGACAGACAGTAGTAACGGAGAGGAGAGAGTAAGTAGACAGACGGTAGGAACGGAGAGAGGAGACAGTAGACAGACAGTAGTAACAGAGAGAGGAGAGACAGTAGAAACAGAGAGGGGAGAGACAGTAGTAACAGAGAGGGGAGAGACAGCCAGACGGTAGTAACGGAGAGGGGAGAGTCAGTATACATACGGTAGTAACGGAGAGGGGGGCAACAGTAGACAGACGGTAGTAACGGAGAGGAGAGACAGTAGAGAGACGGTATTAACGGAGAGGAGAGACAGTAGAGAGACGGTAGTAACGGAGAGGAGAGACAGTAGCAGACGGTAGTAACGGAGAGGAGAGAGTCAGTAGACAGACTGTAGTATTGGAGAGGAGAGACAGTAGACAGAGGGTAGTAACGGAGAGGAGAGAGACAGTAGAGAGACGGTAGTAACGGAGAGGAGAGAGACAGTAGAGAGACGGTAGTAACGGAGAGGAGAGACAGTAGACAGACGGTAGTAATGGAGAGGGGAGAGTCAGTAGACAGACGGTAGTAACGGAGAGGAGAGACAGTAGAGAGACGGTAGTAACGGAGAGGAGAGACAGTAGACAGACAGTAGTAATGGAGAGGAGAGAGTAGACAGACAGTAGTAACGGAGAGACAGTAGACAGACAGTAGTAATGGAGAGGAGAGAGACAGTAGACAGACAGTAGGAACGGAGAGAGGAGACAGTAGACAGACTGTAGTAATGGAGAGGAGAGAGACAGTAGACAGACAGTAGGAACGGAGAGGAGAGAGTAGACAGACAGTAGTAACGGAGACACAGTAGACAGACAGTAGTAATGGAGAGGAGAGAGTAGACAGACAGTAGTAACAGAGACACAGTAGACAGACAGTAGTAATGGAGAGGAGAGAGTAGACAGACAGTAGTAACAGATACACAGTAGACAGACAGTAGTAACGGAGAGGAGAGACAGTAGACAGACAGTAGTAACAGAGACACAGTAGACAGACAGTAGTAACGGAGAGACAGTAGACAGACAATAGTAAAGGAGACACAGTAGACAGACAGAAGTAACGGAGAGGAGAGACAGTAGTAACGGAGAGGAGAGAGTAGACAGACGGTAGTAACGGAGAGGAGAGACAGTAGACAGACGGTAGTAACGGAGAGGAGAGACAGTAGACAGACAGTAGTAACGGAGAGGAGAGAGACAGTAGACAGACGGTATTAACGGAGAGGAGAGACAGTAGACAGACGGTAGTACCGGAGAGGAGAGACAGTAGACAGACGGTATTAACGGAGAGGAGAGACAGTAGACAGACGGTAGTAACGGAGAGGAGAGACAGTAGACAGACGGTAGTAACGGAGAGGAGAGAGTAGACAGACAGTAGTAACGGAGACACAGTAGACAGACAGTAGTAATGGAGAGGAGAGAGTAGACAGACAGTAGTAACAGAGACACAGTAGACAGACAGTAGTAATGGAGAGGAGAGAGTAGACAGACAGTAGTAACAGAGACACAGTAGACAGACAGTAGTAACGGAGAGACAGTAGACAGACAATAGTAAAGGAGACACAGTAGACAGACAGAAGTAACGGAGAGGAGAGACAGTAGTAACGGAGAGGAGAGAGTAGACAGACGGTAGTAACGGAGAGGAGAGACAGTAGACAGACAGTAGTAACGGAGAGGAGAGAGACAGTAGACAGACGGTATTAACGGAGAGGAGAGACAGTAGACAGACGGTAGTACCGGAGAGGAGAGACAGTAGACAGAAGGTATTAACGGAGAGGAGAGACAGTAGACAGACGGTAGTAACGGAGAGGAGAGACAGTAGACAGACGGTAGTAACGGAGAGGAGAGACAGTAGACAGACGGTAGTAACGGGAGAGGAGACACAGTAGACAGACGGTAGTAACGGGAGAGGAGAGAGACAGTAGACAGACGGTATTAACGGAGAGGAGAGAGACAGTAGACAGACAGTAGTAATGGAGAGGAGAGACAGTAGACAGACAGTAGTAACGGAGAGGAGAGAGACAGTAGACAGACGGTATTAACGGAGAGGAGAGAGACAGTAGACAGACAGTAGTAATGGAGAGGAGAGAGACAGTAGACAGACGGTAGTAACGGAGAGGAGAGACAGTAGACAGACAGTAGTAATGGAGAGGAGAGAGACAGTAGACAGACGGTAGTAACGGAGAGGAGAGACAGTAGACAGACAGTAGTAACGGAGAGGAGAGAGACAGTAGACAGACGGTATTAACGGAGAGGAGAGAGACAGTAGACAGACAGTAGTAACGGAGAGGAGAGAGACAGTAGACAGACGGTATTAACGGAGAGGAGAGAGACAGTAGACAGACAGTAGGAACGGAGAGAGGAGACAGTAGACAGACTGTAGTAACGGAGAGGGGAGAGACAGTAGACAGACGGTATTAACGGAGAGGGGAGAGACAGTAGACAGACTGTAGTAACGGAGAGGGGAGAGACAGTAGACAGACGGTAGTAACGGAGAGACGAGACAGTAGAGAGACGGTAGTAACGGAGAGGAGAGAGACAGTAGACAGACGGTAGTAACGGAGAGGAGAGAGACAGTAGACAGACAGTAGCAACGGAGAGGGAGACAGTAGACAGACTGTAGTAACGGAGAGGGGAGAGACAGTAGACAGACGGTAGTAACGGAGAGGAGAGAGACAGTAGACAGACAGTAGGAACGGAGAGAGGAGACAGTAGATAGACGGTAGTAACGGAGAGGGGAGAGACAGTAGACAGACAGTAGGAACGGAGAGAGGAGACAGTAGACAGACTGTAGTAACGGAGAGGGGAGAGACAGTAGACAGACGGTATTAACGGAGAGGAGAGAGACAGTAGACAGACAGTAGGAACGGAGAGAGGAGACAGTAGACAGACTGTAGTAACGGAGAGGGGAGAGACAGTAGACAGACGGTATTAACGGAGAGGAGAGAGACAGTAGACAGACAGTAATAACGGAGAGGAGAGAGAGAGTAGACAGACGGTATTAACGGAGAGGAGAGAGACAGTAGACAGACAGTAGGAACGGAGAGAGGAGACAGTAGACAGACTGTAGTAACGGAGAGGGGAGAGACAGTAGACAGACGGTAGTAACGGAGAGGAGAGACAGTAGACAGACGGTAGTAACGGAGAGGAGAGTCAGTAGACAGACTGTAGGAACGGAGAGAGGAGACAGTAGACAGACAGTAGTAACAGAGAGAGGAGAGACAGTAGTAACAGAGAGGGGAGAGACAGCCAGACGGTAGTAACGGAGAGGGGAGAGTCAGTATACATACGGTAGTAACGGAGAGGAGAGAGACAGTAGACAGACGGTAGTAACGGAGAGGAGAGACAGTAGAGACGGTAGTAATGGAGAGGAGAGAGACAGCAGACAGACGGTAGTAACGGAGAGGAGAGAGACAGTAGACAGACAGTAGGAACGGAGAGAGGAGACAGTAGACAGACTGTAGTAACGGAGAGGAGAGACAGTAGAGAGACGGTAGTAATGGAGAGGAGAGAGACAGTAGAGAGACGGTAGTAACGGAGAGGAGAGAGACAGTAGAGAGACCGTAGTAACGGAGAGGAGAGAGACAGTAGAGAGACGGTAGTAACGGAGAGGAGAGAGACAGTAGAGAGACGGTAGTAACGGAGAGGAGAGACAGTAGACAGACGGTAGTAACGGAGAGGAGAGAGACAGCAGACAGACGGTAGTAACGGAGAGGAGAGAGACAGTAGACAGACAGTAGGAACGGAGAGAGGAGACAGTAGACAGACTGTAGTAACGGAGAGGAGAGACAGTAGACAGACAGTAGTAACGGAGAGACAGTAGACAGACAATAGTAAAGGAGACACAGTAGACATACAGTAGTAACGGAGAGGAGAGACAGTAGACAGACAGTAGTAACGGAGAGGAGAGAGACAGTAGACAGACGGTATTAACGGAGAGGAGAGAGACAGTAGACAGACAGTAGTAACGGAGAGGAGAGAGACAGTAGACAGACGGTATTAACGGAGAGGAGAGAGTAGACAGACGGTAGTAACGGAGACACAGTAGACAGCCAGTAGTAAAGGAGAGACAGACAGACAGTAGTAACGGAGAGGAGAGACAGTAGACAGACGATAGTAACGGAGAGGAGAGAGTAGACAGACGGTAGAAACGGAGACACAGTAGACAGACGGTAGTAACGGAGAGGAGAGACAGTAGACAGACGGTAGTAACGGAGAGGAGAGAGTAGACAGACGGTAGAAACGGAGACACAGTAGACAGACGGTAGTAACGGAGAGGGAGACAGTAGACAAACGGTAGTAACGGAGAGGAGAGACAGTAGAGAGACGGTAGTAACGGAGAGGAGAGAGACAGTAGACAGACAGTAGTAACGGAGAGGAGAGAGACAGTAGACAGACGGTATTAACGGAGAGGAGAGAGACAGTAGACAGACAGTAGTAACGGAGAGGAGAGAGACAGTAGACAGACGGTATTAACGGAGAGGAGAGAGTAGACAGACGGTAGTAACGGAGACACAGTAGACAGACAGTAGTAAAGGAGAGACAGTAGACAGACAGTAGTAACGGAGAGGGGAGAGACAGTAGACAGACTGTAGTAACGGAGAGGGGAGAGACAGTAGACAGACGGTAGTAACGGAGAGACGAGACAGTAGAGAGACGGTAGTAACGGAGAGGAGAGAGACAGTAGACAGACGGTAGAAACGGAGAGGAGAGAGACAGTAGACAGACGGTAGTAACGGAGAGGAGAGAGACAGTAGACAGACGGTATTAACGGAGAGGAGAGAGTAGACAGACGGTAGTAACGGAGACACAGTAGACAGACAGTAGTAACGGAGAGGGGAGAGACAGTAGACAGACTGTAGTAACGGAGAGGGGAGAGACAGTAGACAGACGGTAGTAACGGAGAGACGAGACAGTAGAGAGACGGTAGTAACGGAGAGGAGAGAGACAGTAGACAGACGGTAGAAACGGAGAGGAGAGAGACAGTAGACAGACGGTAGTAACGGAGAGGAGAGAGACAGTAGACAGACGGTAGTAACGGAGAGGAGAGAGACAGTAGACAGACGGTAGTAACGGAGAGGAGAGAGACAGTAGACAGACAGTAGCAACGGAGAGGGGAGACAGTAGACAGACTGTAGTAACGGAAAGGGGAGAGACAGTAGACAGACGGTAGTAACGGAGAGGAGAGAGACAGTAGACAGACAGTAGGAACGGAGAGAGGAGACAGTAGACAGACGGTAGTAACGGAGAGGGGAGAGACAGTAGACAGACGGTAGTAACGGAGAGGAGAGAGACAGTAGACAGACAGTAGGAACGGAGAGAGGAGACAGTAGACAGACTGTAGTAACGGAGAGGGGAGAGACAGTAGACAGACGGTATTAACGGAGAGGAGAGAGACAGTAGACAGACAGTAGGAACGGAGAGAGGAGACAGTAGACAGACTGTAGTAACGGAGAGGGGAGAGACAGTAGACAGACGGTATTAACGGAGAGGAGAGAGACAGTAGACAGACAGTAGTAACGGAGAGGAGAGAGACAGTAGACAGACGGTATTAACGGAGAGGAGAGAGACAGTAGACAGACAGTAGGAACGGAGAGAGGAGACAGTAGACAGACTGTAGTAACGGAGAGGGGAGAGACAGTAGACAGACGGTAGTAACGGAGAGGAGAGACAGTAGACAGACGGTAGTAACGGAGAGGAGAGTCAGTAGACAGACTGTAGGAACGGAGAGAGGAGACAGTAGACAGACAGTAGTAACAGAGAGAGGAGAGACAGTAGTAACAGAGAGGGGAGAGACAGCCAGACGGTAGTAACGGAGAGGGGAGAGTCAGTATACATACGGTAGTAACGGAGAGGAGAGAGACAGTAGACAGACGGTAGTAACGGAGAGGAGAGACAGTAGAGAGACGGTAGTAATGGAGAGGAGAGAGACAGTAGACAGACGGTATTAACGGAGAGGAGAGACAGTAGACAGACGGTAGTACCGGAGAGGAGAGACAGTAGACAGACGGTATTAACGGAGAGGAGAGAGACAGTAGACAGACAGTAGTAACGGAGAGGAGAGAGACAGCAGACAGACGGTAGTAACGGAGAGGAGAGAGACAGTAGACAGACAGTAGGAACGGAGAGAGGAGACAGTAGACAGACTGTAGTAACGGAGAGGAGAGACAGTAGAGAGACGGTAGTAATGGAGAGGAGAGAGACAGTAGAGAGACGGTAGTAACGGAGAGGAGAGAGACAGTAGAGAGACGGTAGTAACGGAGAGGAGAGAGACAGTAGAGAGACGGTAGTAACGGAGAGGAGAGACAGTAGACAGACGGTAGTAACGGAGAGGAGAGAGACAGCAGACAGACGGTAGTAACGGAGAGGAGAGAGACAGTAGACAGACGGTAGTAACGGAGAGGAGAGAGACAGTAGAAAGACAGTAGGAACGGAGAGGGGAGATAGTAGACAGACTGTAGTAACGGAGAGGAGAGACAGTAGACAGACGGTAGTAACGGAGAGGAGAGACAGTAGACAGACGGTAGTAACGGGAGAGGAGAGACAGTAGACAGACGGTAGTAACGGAGAGGAGAGACAGTAGACAGACGGTAGTAACGGGAGAGGAGACACAGTAGACAGACGGTAGTAACGGGAGAGGAGACACAGTAGACAGACGGTAGTAACGGGGAGGAGACACAGTAGACAGACACAGTAGACAGACGGTAGTAATGGAGAGGAGAGAGACAGTAGAGAGACGGTAGTAACGGAGAGGAGAGAGAGTAGACAGACAGTAGTAACGGAGAGGAGAGACACAGTAGACAGACGGTAGTAACGGGAGAGGAGACACAGTAGACAGACGGTAGTAACGGAGAGGAGAGACAGTAGACAGACGGTAGTAACGGAGAGGAGAGAGTAGACAGACGGTAGTAACGGAGACACAGTAGACAGACGGTAGTAACGGAGACACAGTAGACAGACGGTAGTAACGGAGACACAGTAGACAGACAGTAGTAACGGAGAGGAGAGAGTAGACAGACGGTAGTAACGGAGAGGAGAGAGTAGACAGACGGTAGTAACGGAGAGGAGAGAGTAGACAGACAGTAGTAACGGAGAGACAGTAGACAGACAGTAGTAATGGAGAGGAGAGAGTAGACAGACAGTAGTAACGGAGAGACAGTAGACAGACAGTAGTAATGGAGAGGAGAGAGACAGTAGACAGACAGTAGGAACGGAGAGGGGAGAGACAGTAGACAGACAGTAGTAATGGAGAGGAGACAGTAGACAGACAGTAGTAACGGAGAGGAGAGAGTAGACAGACGGTAGTAACGGAGAGGAGAGAGTAGACAGACAGTAGTAACGGAGAGGAGAGAGTAGACAGACAGTAGTAACGTAGAGACAGTAGACAGACAGTAGTAACGGAGAGACAGTAGACAGACAGTAGTAACGTAGAGACAGTAGACAGACAGTAGTAACGGAGAGACAGTAGACAGACAGTAGTAACGGAGAGACAGTAGACAGACTGTAGTAACGGAGAGGGGAGAGTAGACAGACAGTAGTAACGGAGAGGGGAGAGTAGACAGACAGTAGTAACGGAGAGACAGTAGACAGACAGTAGTAACGGAGAGACAGTAGACAGACAGTAGTAACGGAGAGACAGTAGACAGACAGTAGTAACGGAGAGACAGTAGACAGAATGTAGTAATGGAGAGGAGAGAGTAGACAGACAGTAGTAACGGAGAGGAGAGAGACAGCAGACAGACGGTAGTAACGGAGAGGAGAGAGACAGTAGACAGACAGTAGTAACGGAGAGGAGAGAGTAAGTAGACAGACGGTAGGAACGGAGAGAGGAGACAGTAGACAGACAGTAGTAACAGAGAGAGGAGAGACAGTAGAAACAGAGAGGGGAGAGACAGTAGTAACAGAGAGGGGAGAGACAGCCAGACGGTAGTAACGGAGAGGGGAGAGTCAGTATACATACGGTAGTAACGGAGAGGGGGGGCAACAGTAGACAGACGGTAGTAACGGAGAGGAGAGACAGTAGAGAGACGGTATTAACGGAGAGGAGAGACAGTAGAGAGACGGTAGTAACGGAGAGGAGAGACAGTAGCAGACGGTAGTAACGGAGAGGAGAGAGTCAGTAGACAGACTGTAGTATTGGAGAGGAGAGACAGTAGACAGAGGGTAGTAACGGAGAGGAGAGAGACAGTAGAGAGACGGTAGTAACGGAGAGGAGAGAGACAGTAGAGAGACGGTAGTAACGGAGAGGAGAGACAGTAGACAGACGGTAGTAATGGAGAGGGGAGAGTCAGTAGACAGACGGTAGTAACGGAGAGGAGAGACAGTAGAGAGACGGTAGTAACGGAGAGGAGAGACAGTAGACAGACAGTAGGAACGGAGAGAGGAGACAGTAGACAGACGGTAGTAACGGAGAGGGGAGAGACAGTAGACAGACAGTAGTAACGGAGAGGAGAGAGTAGACAGACAGTAGTAACAGAGAGGAGAGACAGTAGAGAGACGGTAGTAACGGAGAGGAGAGACAGTAGACAGACGGTAGAAACGGAGAGGAGAGAGACAGCAGACAGACAGTAGGAACGGAGAGAGGAGACAGTAGACAGACGGTAGTAACGGAGAGGGGAGAGACAGTAGACAGACAGTAGTAATGGAGAGGAGAGAGACAGTAGACAGACTGTAGTAACGGAGAGGAGAGAGACAGTAGACAGACAGTAGTAACGAAGAGGAGAGAGTAGACAGACAGTAGTAATGGAGAGGAGAGAGTAGACAGACAGTAGTAACGGAGAGACAGTAGACAGACAGTAGTAATGGAGAGGAGAGAGACAGTAGACAGACAGTAGGAACGGAGAGAGGAGACAGTAGACAGACTGTAGTAATGGAGAGGAGAGAGACAGTAGACAGACAGTAGGAACGGAGAGGAGAGAGACAGTAGACAGACAGTAGGAACGGAGAGAGGAGACAGTAGACAGACTGTAGTAATGGAGAGGAGAGAGACAGTAGACAGACAGTAGGAACGGAGAGAGGAGACAGTAGACAGACTGTAGTAATGGAGAGGAGAGAGACAGTAGACAGACAGTAGGAACGGAGAGAGGAGACAGTAGACAGACTGTAGTAATGGAGAGGAGAGAGACAGTAGACAGACAGTAGGAACGGAGAGAGGAGACAGTAGACAGACTGTAGTAATGGAGAGGAGAGAGACAGTAGACAGACAGTAGGAACGGAGAGAGGAGACAGTAGACAGACTGTAGTAATGGAGAGGAGAGAGACAGTAGACAGACAGTAGTAACGGAGAGGAGAGAGTAGACAGACAGTAGTAACGGAGACACAGTAGACAGACAGTAGTAATGGAGAGGAGAGAGTAGACAGACAGTAGTAACAGAGACACAGTAGACAGACAGTAGTAATGGAGAGGAGAGAGTAGACAGACAGTAGTAACAGATACACAGTAGACAGACAGTAGTAACGGAGAGGAGAGACAGTAGACAGACAGTAGTAACAGAGACACAGTAGACAGACAGTAGTAACGGAGAGACAGTAGACAGACAATAGTAAAGGAGACACAGTAGACAGACAGAAGTAACGGAGAGGAGAGACAGTAGTAACGGAGAGGAGAGAGTAGACAGACGGTAGTAACGGAGAGGAGAGACAGTAGACAGACGGTAGTAACGGAGAGGAGAGACAGTAGACAGACAGTAGTAACGGAGAGGAGAGAGACAGTAGACAGACGGTATTAACGGAGAGGAGAGACAGTAGACAGACGGTAGTACCGGAGAGGAGAGACAGTAGACAGACGGTATTAACGGAGAGGAGAGACAGTAGACAGACGGTAGTAACGGAGAGGAGAGACAGTAGACAGACGGTAGTAATGGAGTGGAGAGAGACAGTAGACAGACGGTATTAACGGAGAGGAGAGACAGTAGACAGACGGTAGTACCGGAGAGGAGAGACAGTAGACAGACGGTATTAACGGAGAGGAGAGAGACAGTAGACAGACAGTAGTAACGGAGAGGAGAGAGACAGCAGACAGACGGTAGTAACGGAGAGGAGAGAGACAGTAGACAGACAGTAGGAACGGAGAGAGGAGACAGTAGACAGACTGTAGTAACGGAGAGGAGAGACAGTAGAGAGACGGTAGTAATGGAGAGGAGAGAGACAGTAGAGAGACGGTAGTAACGGAGAGGAGAGAGACAGTAGAGAGACGGTAGTAACGGAGAGGAGAGAGACAGTAGAGAGACGGTAGTAACGGAGAGGAGAGACAGTAGACAGACGGTAGTAACGGAGAGGAGAGAGACAGCAGACAGACGGTAGTAACGGAGAGGAGAGAGAGAGTAGACAGACGGTAGTAACGGAGAGGAGAGAGACAGTAGAAAGACAGTAGGAACGGAGAGGGGAGATAGTAGACAGACTGTAGTAACGGAGAGGAGAGACAGTAGACAGACGGTAGTAACGGAGAGGAGAGACAGTAGACAGACGGTAGTAACGGGAGAGGAGAGACAGTAGACAGACGGTAGTAACGGAGAGGAGAGACAGTAGACAGACGGTAGTAACGGGAGAGGAGACACAGTAGACAGACGGTAGTAACGGGAGAGGAGACACAGTAGACAGACGGTAGTAACGGGGAGGAGACACAGTAGACAGACACAGTAGACAGACGGTAGTAATGGAGAGGAGAGAGACAGTAAAGAGACGGTAGTAACGGAGAGGAGAGAGAGTAGACAGACAGTAGTAACGGAGAGGAGAGACACAGTAGACAGACGGTAGTAACGGGAGAGGAGACACAGTAGACAGACGGTAGTAACGGAGAGGAGAGACAGTAGACAGACGGTAGTAACGGAGAGGAGAGAGTAGACAGACGGTAGTAACGGAGACACAGTAGACAGACGGTAGTAACGGAGACACAGTAGACAGACGGTAGTAACGGAGACACAGTAGACAGACAGTAGTAACGGAGAGGAGAGAGTAGACAGACGGTAGTAACGGAGAGGAGAGAGTAGACAGACGGTAGTAACGGAGAGGAGAGAGTAGACAGACAGTAGTAACGGAGAGACAGTAGACAGACAGTAGTAATGGAGAGGAGAGACAGTAGACAGACGGTAGTAACGGAGAGACAGTAGACAGACAGTAGTAATGGAGAGGAGAGAGTAGACAGACAGTAGTAACGGAGAGACAGTAGACAGACAGTAGTAATGGAGAGGAGAGAGACAGTAGACAGACAGTAGGAACGGAGAGGGGAGAGACAGTAGACAGACAGTAGTAATGGAGAGGAGACAGTAGACAGACAGTAGTAACGGAGAGGAGAGAGTAGACAGACGGTAGTAACGGAGAGGAGAGAGTAGACAGACAGTAGTAACGGAGAGGAGAGAGTAGACAGACAGTAGTAACGTAGAGACAGTAGACAGACAGTAGTAACGGAGAGACAGTAGACAGACAGTAGTAACGTAGAGACAGTAGACAGACAGTAGTAACGGAGAGACAGTAGACAGACAGTAGTAACGGAGAGACAGTAGACAGACTGTAGTAACGGAGAAGGGAGAGTAGACAGACAGTAGTAACGGAGAGGGGAGAGTAGACAGACAGTAGTAACGGAGAGACAGTAGACAGACAGTAGTAACGGAGAGACAGTAGACAGACAGTAGTAACGGAGAGACAGTAGACAGACAGTAGTAACGGAGAGACAGTAGACAGAATGTAGTAATGGAGAGGAGAGAGTAGACAGACAGTAGTAACGGAGAGGAGAGAGACAGCAGACAGACGGTAGTAACGGAGAGGAGAGAGACAGTAGACAGACAGTAGTAACGGAGAGGAGAGAGTAAGTAGACAGACGGTAGGAACGGAGAGAGGAGACAGTAGACAGACAGTAGTAACAGAGAGAGGAGAGACAGTAGAAACAGAGAGGGGAGAGACAGTAGTAACAGAGAGGGGAGAGACAGCCAGACGGTAGTAACGGAGAGGGGAGAGTCAGTATACATACGGTAGTAACGGAGAGGGGGGCAACAGTAGACAGACGGTAGTAACGGAGAGGAGAGACAGTAGAGAGACGGTATTAACGGAGAGGAGAGACAGTAGAGAGACGGTAGTAACGGAGAGGAGAGACAGTAGCAGACGGTAGTAACGGAGAGGAGAGAGTCAGTAGACAGACTGTAGTATTGGAGAGGAGAGACAGTAGACAGAGGGTAGTAACGGAGAGGAGAGAGACAGTAGAGAGACGGTAGTAACGGAGAGGAGAGAGACAGTAGAGAGACGGTAGTAACGGAGAGGAGAGACAGTAGACAGACGGTAGTAATGGAGAGGGGAGAGTCAGTAGACAGACGGTAGTAACGGAGAGGAGAGACAGTAGAGAGACGGTAGTAACCGAGAGGAGAGACAGTAGACAGACAGTAGGAACGGAGAGAGGAGACAGTAGACAGACGGTAGTAACGGAGAGGGGAGAGACAGTAGACAGACAGTAGTAACGGAGAGGAGAGAGTAGACAGACAGTAGTAACAGAGAGGAGAGACAGTAGAGAGACGGTAGTAACGGAGAGGAGAGACAGTAGACAGACGGTAGAAACGGAGAGGAGAGAGACAGCAGACAGACGGTAGTAACGGAGAGGAGAGAGACAGCAGACAGACAGTAGGAACGGAGAGAGGAGACAGTAGACAGACGGTAGTAACGGAGAGGGGAGAGACAGTAGACAGACAGTAGTAATGGAGAGGAGAGAGACAGTAGACAGACTGTAGAAACGGAGAGGAGAGAGACAGTAGACAGACAGTAGTAACGAAGAGGAGAGAGTAGACAGACAGTAGTAATGGAGAGGAGAGAGTAGACAGACAGTAGTAACGGAGAGACAGTAGACAGACAGTAGTAATGGAGAGGAGAGAGACAGTAGACAGACAGTAGGAACGGAGAGAGGAGACAGTAGACAGACTGTAGTAATGGAGAGGAGAGAGACAGTAGACAGACAGTAGGAACGGAGAGGAGAGAGACAGTAGACAGACAGTAGGAACGGAGAGAGGAGACAGTAGACAGACTGTAGTAATGGAGAGGAGAGAGACAGTAGACAGACAGTAGGAACGGAGAGAGGAGACAGTAGACAGACTGTAGTAATGGAGAGGAGAGAGACAGTAGACAGACAGTAGGAACGGAGAGAGGAGACAGTAGACAGACTGTAGTAATGGAGAGGAGAGAGACAGTAGACAGACAGTAGGAACGGAGAGAGGAGACAGTAGACAGACTGTAGTAATGGAGAGGAGAGAGACAGTAGACAGACAGTAGGAACGGAGAGAGGAGACAGTAGACAGACTGTAGTAATGGAGAGGAGAGAGACAGTAGACAGACAGTAGTAACGGAGAGGAGAGAGTAGACAGACAGTAGTAACGGAGACACAGTAGACAGACAGTAGTAATGGAGAGGAGAGAGTAGACAGACAGTAGTAACAGAGACACAGTAGACAGACAGTAGTAATGGAGAGGAGAGAGTAGACAGACAGTAGTAACAGATACACAGTAGACAGACAGTAGTAACGGAGAGGAGAGACAGTAGACAGACAGTAGTAACAGAGACACAGTAGACAGACAGTAGTAACGGAGAGACAGTAGACAGACAATAGTAAAGGAGACACAGTAGACAGACAGAAGTAACGGAGAGGAGAGACAGTAGTAACGGAGAGGAGAGAGTAGACAGACGGTAGTAACGGAGAGGAGAGACAGTAGACAGACAGTAGTAACGGAGAGGAGAGACAGTAGACAGACAGTAGTAACGGAGAGGAGAGAGACAGTAGACAGACGGTATTAACGGAGAGGAGAGACAGTAGACAGACGGTAGTACCGGAGAGGAGAGACAGTAGACAGACGGTATTAACGGAGAGGAGAGACAGTAGACAGACGGTAGTAACGGAGAGGAGAGACAGTAGACAGACGGTAGTAACGGAGAGGAGAGAGTAGACAGACAGTAGTAACGGAGACACAGTAGACAGACAGTAGTAATGGAGAGGAGAGAGTAGACAGACAGTAGTAACAGAGACACAGTAGACAGACAGTAGTAATGGAGAGGAGAGAGTAGACAGACAGTAGTAACAGAGACACAGTAGACAGACAGTAGTAACGGAGAGACAGTAGACAGACAATAGTAAAGGAGACACAGTAGACAGACAGAAGTAACGGAGAGGAGAGACAGTAGTAACGGAGAGGAGAGAGTAGACAGACGGTAGTAACGGAGAGGAGAGACAGTAGACAGACAGTAGTAACGGAGAGGAGAGAGACAGTAGACAGACGGTATTAACGGAGAGGAGAGACAGTAGACAGACGGTAGTACCGGAGAGGAGAGACAGTAGACAGAAGGTATTAACGGAGAGGAGAGACAGTAGACAGACGGTAGTAACGGAGAGGAGAGACAGTAGACAGACGGTAGTAACGGAGAGGAGAGACAGTAGACAGACGGTAGTAACGGAGAGGAGAGACAGTAGACAGACGGTAGTAACGGGAGAGGAGACACAGTAGACAGACGGTAGTAACGGGAGAGGAGAGAGACAGTAGACAGACGGTATTAACGGAGAGGAGAGAGACAGTAGACAGACAGTAGTAATGGAGAGGAGAGACAGTAGACAGACAGTAGTAACGGAGAGGAGAGAGACAGTAGACAGACGGTATTAACGGAGAGGAGAGAGACAGTAGACAGACAGTAGTAATGGAGAGGAGAGAGACAGTAGACAGACGGTAGTAACGGAGAGGAGAGACAGTAGACAGACAGTAGTAACGGAGAGGAGAGAGACAGTAGACAGACGGTATTAACGGAGAGGAGAGACAGTAGACAGACGGTAGTACCGGAGAGGAGAGACAGTAGACAGAAGGTATTAACGGAGAGGAGAGACAGTAGACAGACGGTAGTAACGGAGAGGAGAGACAGTAGACAGACGGTAGTAACGGAGAGGAGAGACAGTAGACAGACGGTAGTAACGGAGAGGAGAGACAGTAGACAGACGGTAGTAACGGGAGAGGAGACACAGTAGACAGACGGTAGTAACGGGAGAGGAGAGAGACAGTAGACAGACGGTATTAACGGAGAGGAGAGAGACAGTAGACAGACAGTAGTAATGGAGAGGAGAGACAGTAGACAGACAGTAGTAACGGAGAGGAGAGAGACAGTAGACAGACGGTATTAACGGAGAGGAGAGAGACAGTAGACAGACAGTAGTAATGGAGAGGAGAGAGACAGTAGACAGACGGTAGTAACGGAGAGGAGAGACAGTAGACAGACAGTAGTAATGGAGAGGAGAGAGACAGTAGACAGACGGTAGTAACGGAGAGGAGAGACAGTAGACAGACAGTAGTAACGGAGAGGAGAGAGACAGTAGACAGACGGTATTAACGGAGAGGAGAGAGACAGTAGACAGACAGTAGTAACGGAGAGGAGAGAGACAGTAGACAGACGGTATTAACGGAGAGGAGAGAGACAGTAGACAGACAGTAGGAACGGAGAGAGGAGACAGTAGACAGACTGTAGTAACGGAGAGGGGAGAGACAGTAGACAGACGGTATTAACGGAGAGGGGAGAGACAGTAGACAGACTGTAGTAACGGAGAGGGGAGAGACAGTAGACAGACGGTAGTAACGGAGAGACGAGACAGTAGAGAGACGGTAGTAACGGAGAGGAGAGAGACAGTAGACAGACGGTAGTAACGGAGAGGAGAGAGACAGTAGACAGACAGTAGCAACGGAGAGGGAGACAGTAGACAGACTGTAGTAACGGAGAGGGGAGAGACAGTAGACAGACGGTAGTAACGGAGAGGAGAGAGACAGTAGACAGACAGTAGGAACGGAGAGAGGAGACAGTAGACAGACGGTAGTAACGGAGAGGGGAGAGACAGTAGACAGACAGTAGGAACGGAGAGAGGAGACAGTAGACAGACTGTAGTAACGGAGAGGGGAGAGACAGTAGACAGACGGTATTAACGGAGAGGAGAGAGACAGTAGACAGACAGTAGGAACGGAGAGAGGAGACAGTAGACAGACTGTAGTAACGGAGAGGGGAGAGACAGTAGACAGACGGTATTAACGGAGAGGAGAGAGACAGTAGACAGACAGTAATAACGGAGAGGAGAGAGAGAGTAGACAGACGGTATTAACGGAGAGGAGAGAGACAGTAGACAGACAGTAGGAACGGAGAGAGGAGACAGTAGACAGACTGTAGTAACGGAGAGGGGAGAGACAGTAGACAGACGGTAGTAACGGAGAGGAGAGACAGTAGACAGACGGTAGTAACGGAGAGGAGAGTCAGTAGACAGACTGTAGGAACGGAGAGAGGAGACAGTAGACAGACAGTAGTAACAGAGAGAGGAGAGACAGTAGTAACAGAGAGGGGAGAGACAGCCAGACGGTAGTAACGGAGAGGGGAGAGTCAGTATACATACGGTAGTAACGGAGAGGAGAGAGACAGTAGACAGACGGTAGTAACGGAGAGGAGAGACAGTAGAGACGGTAGTAATGGAGAGGAGAGAGACAGCAGACAGACGGTAGTAACGGAGAGGAGAGAGACAGTAGACAGACAGTAGGAACGGAGAGAGGAGACAGTAGACAGACTGTAGTAACGGAGAGGAGAGACAGTAGAGAGACGGTAGTAATGGAGAGGAGAGAGACAGTAGAGAGACGGTAGTAACGGAGAGGAGAGAGACAGTAGAGAGACCGTAGTAACGGAGAGGAGAGAGACAGTAGAGAGACGGTAGTAACGGAGAGGAAAGAGACAGTAGAGAGACGGTAGTAACGGAGAGGAGAGACAGTAGACAGACGGTAGTAACGGAGAGGAGAGAGACAGCAGACAGAAGGTAGTAACGGAGAGGAGAGAGACAGCAGACAGACAGTAGGAACGGAGAGAGGAGACAGTAGACAGACGGTAGTAACGGAGAGGGGAGAGACAGTAGACAGACAGTAGTAATGGAGAGGAGAGAGACAGTAGACAGACTGTAGTAACGGAGAGGAGAGAGACAGTAGACAGACAGTAGTAACGAAGAGGAGAGAGTAGACAGACAGTAGTAATGGAGAGGAGAGAGTAGACAGACAGTAGTAACGGAGAGACAGTAGACAGACAGTAGTAATGGAGAGGAGAGAGACAGTAGACAGACAGTAGGAACGGAGAGAGGAGACAGTAGACAGACTGTAGTAATGGAGAGGAGAGAGACAGTAGACAGACAGTAGGAACGGAGAGGAGAGAGACAGTAGACAGACAGTAGGAACGGAGAGAGGAGACAGTAGACAGACTGTAGTAATGGAGAGGAGAGAGACAGTAGACAGACAGTCGGAACGGAGAGAGGAGACAGTAGACAGACTGTAGTAATGGAGAGGAGAGAGACAGTAGACAGACAGTAGGAACGGAGAGAGGAGACAGTAGACAGACTGTAGTAATGGAGAGGAGAGAGACAGTAGACAGACAGTCGGAACGGAGAGAGGAGACAGTAGACAGACTGTAGTAATGGAGAGGAGAGAGACAGTAGACAGACAGTAGGAACGGAGAGAGGAGACAGTAGACAGACTGTAGTAATGGAGAGGAGAGAGACAGTAGACAGACAGTAGGAACGGAGAGAGGAGACAGTAGACAGACTGTAGTAATGGAGAGGAGAGAGACAGTAGACAGACAGTAGGAACGGAGAGAGGAGACAGTAGACAGACTGTAGTAATGGAGAGGAGAGAGACAGTAGACAGACAGTAGTAACGGAGAGGAGAGAGTAGACAGACAGTAGTAACGGAGACACAGTAGACAGACAGTAGTAATGGAGAGGAGAGAGTAGACAGACAGTAGTAACAGAGACACAGTAGACAGACAGTAGTAATGGAGAGGAGAGAGTAGACAGACAGTAGTAACAGATACACAGTAGACAGACAGTAGTAACGGAGAGGAGAGACAGTAGACAGACAGTAGTAACAGAGACACAGTAGACAGACAGTAGTAACGGAGAGACAGTAGACAGACAATAGTAAAGGAGACACAGTAGACAGACAGAAGTAACGGAGAGGAGAGACAGTAGTAACGGAGAGGAGAGAGTAGACAGACGGTAGTAACGGAGAGGAGAGACAGTAGACAGACGGTAGTAACGGAGAGGAGAGACAGTAGACAGACAGTAGTAACGGAGAGGAGAGAGACAGTAGACAGACGGTATTAACGGAGAGGAGAGACACAGTAGACAGACGGTATTAACGGAGAGGAGAGACAGTAGACAGACGGTAGTACCGGAGAGGAGAGACAGTAGACAGACGGTATTAACGGAGAGGAGAGACAGTAGACAGACGGTAGTAACGGAGAGGAGAGACAGTAGAGAGACGGTAGTAACGGAGAGGAGAGACAGTAGACAGACGGTAGAAACGGAGAGGAGAGAGACAGCAGACAGACGGTAGTAACGGAGAGGAGAGAGACAGCAGACAGACAGTAGGAACGGAGAGAGGAGACAGTAGACAGACGGTAGTAACGGAGAGGGGAGAGACAGTAGACAGACGGTATTAACGGAGAGGAGAGAGACAGCAGACAGACAGTAGGAACGGAGAGAGGAGACAGTAGACAGACGGTAGTAACGGAGAGGGGAGAGACAGTAGACAGACAGTAGTAATGGAGAGGAGAGAGACAGTAGACAGACTGTAGTAACGGAGAGGAGAGAGACAGTAGACAGACAGTAGTAACGAAGAGGAGAGAGTAGACAGACAGTAGTAATGGAGAGGAGAGAGTAGACAGACAGTAGTAACGGAGAGACAGTAGACAGACAGTAGTAATGGAGAGGAGAGAGACAGTAGACAGACAGTAGGAACGGAGAGAGGAGACAGTAGACAGACTGTAGTAATGGAGAGGAGAGAGACAGTAGACAGACAGTAGGAACGGAGAGGAGAGAGACAGTAGACAGACAGTAGGAACGGAGAGAGGAGACAGTAGACAGACTGTAGTAATGGAGAGGAGAGAGACAGTAGACAGACAGTCGGAACGGAGAGAGGAGACAGTAGACAGACTGTAGTAATGGAGAGGAGAGAGACAGTAGACAGACAGTAGGAACGGAGAGAGGAGACAGTAGACAGACTGTAGTAATGGAGAGGAGAGAGACAGTAGACAGACAGTAGGAACGGAGAGAGGAGACAGTAGACAGACTGTAGTAATGGAGAGGAGAGAGACAGTAGACAGACAGTAGGAACGGAGAGAGGAGACAGTAGACAGACTGTAGTAATGGAGAGGAGAGAGACAGTAGACAGACAGTAGTAACGGAGAGGAGAGAGTAGACAGACAGTAGTAACGGAGACACAGTAGACAGACAGTAGTAATGGAGAGGAGAGAGTAGACAGACAGTAGTAACAGAGACACAGTAGACAGACAGTAGTAATGGAGAGGAGAGAGTAGACAGACAGTAGTAACAGATACACAGTAGACAGACAGTAGTAACGGAGAGGAGAGACAGTAGACAGACAGTAGTAACAGAGACACAGTAGACAGACAGTAGTAACGGAGAGACAGTAGACAGACAATAGTAAAGGAGACACAGTAGACAGACAGAAGTAACGGAGAGGAGAGACAGTAGTAACGGAGAGGAGAGAGTAGACAGACGGTAGTAACGGAGAGGAGAGACAGTAGACAGACGGTAGTAACGGAGAGGAGAGACAGTAGACAGACAGTAGTAACGGAGAGGAGAGAGACAGTAGACAGACGGTATTAACGGAGAGGAGAGACAGTAGACAGACGGTAGTACCGGAGAGGAGAGACAGTAGACAGACGGTATTAACGGAGAGGAGAGACAGTAGACAGACGGTAGTAACGGAGAGGAGAGACAGTAGACAGACGGTAGTAACGGAGAGGAGAGAGTAGACAGACAGTAGTAACGGAGACACAGTAGACAGACAGTAGTAATGGAGAGGAGAGAGTAGACAGACAGTAGTAACAGAGACACAGTAGACAGACAGTAGTAATGGAGAGGAGAGAGTAGACAGACAGTAGTAACAGAGACACAGTAGACAGACAGTAGTAACGGAGAGACAGTAAACAGACAATAGTAAAGGAGACACAGTAGACAGACAGAAGTAACGGAGAGGAGAGACAGTAGTAACGGAGAGGAGAGAGTAGACAGACGGTAGTAACGGAGAGGAGAGACAGTAGACAGACAGTAGTAACGGAGAGGAGAGAGACAGTAGACAGACGGTATTAACGGAGAGGAGAGACAGTAGACAGACGGTAGTACCGGAGAGGAGAGACAGTAGACAGAAGGTATTAACGGAGAGGAGAGACAGTAGACAGACGGTAGTAACGGAGAGGAGAGACAGTAGACAGACGGTAGTAACGGAGAGGAGAGACAGTAGACAGACGGTAGTAACGGAGAGGAGAGACAGTAGACAGACGGTAGTAACGGGAGAGGAGACACAGTAGACAGACGGTAGTAACGGGAGAGGAGAGAGACAGTAGACAGACGGTATTAACGGAGAGGAGAGAGACAGTAGACAGACAGTAGTAATGGAGAGGAGAGACAGTAGACAGACAGTAGTAACGGAGAGGAGAGAGACAGTAGACAGACGGTATTAACGGAGAGGAGAGAGACAGTAGACAGACAGTAGTAATGGAGAGGAGAGAGACAGTAGACAGACGGTAGTAACGGAGAGGAGAGACAGTAGACAGACAGTAGTAATGGAGAGGAGAGAGACAGTAGACAGACGGTAGTAACGGAGAGGAGAGACAGTAGACAGACAGTAGTAACGGAGAGGAGAGAGACAGTAGACAGACGGTATTAACGGAGAGGAGAGAGACAGTAGACAGACAGTAGTAACGGAGAGGAGAGAGACAGTAGACAGACGGTATTAACGGAGAGGAGAGAGACAGTAGACAGACAGTAGGAACGGAGAGAGGAGACAGTAGACAGACTGTAGTAACAGAGAGGGGAGAGACAGTAGACAGACGGTATTAACGGAGAGGGGAGAGACAGTAGACAAACTGTAGTAACGGAGAGGGGAGAGACAGTAGACAGACGGTAGTAACGGAGAGACGAGACAGTAGAGAGACGGTAGTAACGGAGAGGAGAGAGACAGTAGACAGACGGTAGTAACGGAGAGGAGAGAGACAGTAGACAGACAGTAGCAACGGAGAGGGAGACAGTAGACAGACTGTAGTAACGGAGAGGGGAGAGACAGTAGACAGACGGTAGTAACGGAGAGGAGAGAGACAGTAGACAGACAGTAGGAACGGAGAGAGGAGACAGTAGACAGACGGTAGTAACGGAGAGGGGAGAGACAGTAGACAGACAGTAGGAACGGAGAGAGGAGACAGTAGACAGACTGTAGTAACGGAGAGGGGAGAGACAGTAGACAGACGGTATTAACGGAGAGGAGAGAGACAGTAGACAGACAGTAGGAACGGAGAGAGGAGACAGTAGACAGACTGTAGTAACGGAGAGGGGAGAGACAGTAGACAGACGGTATTAACGGAGAGGAGAGAGACAGTAGACAGACAGTAGGAACGGAGAGAGGAGACAGTAGACAGACGGTAGTAACGGAGAGGGGAGAGACAGTAGACAGACGGTAGTAACGGAGAGGAGAGACAGTAGACAGACAGTAGTAACGGAGAGGAGAGAGACAGTAGACAGACGGTATTAACGGAGAGGAGAGAGACAGTAGACAGACAGTAGTAACGGAGAGGAGAGAGACAGTAGACAGACGGTATTAACGGAGAGGAGAGAGACAGTAGACAGACAGTAGGAACGGAGAGAGGAGACAGTAGACAGACTGTAGTAACAGAGAGGGGAGAGACAGTAGACAGACGGTATTAACGGAGAGGGGAGAGACAGTAGACAGACTGTAGTAACGGAGAGGGGAGAGACAGTAGACAGACGGTAGTAACGGAGAGACGAGACAGTAGAGAGACGGTAGTAACGGAGAGGAGAGAGACAGTAGACAGACGGTAGTAACGGAGAGGAGAGAGACAGTAGACAGACAGTAGCAACGGAGAGGGAGACAGTAGACAGACTGTAGTAACGGAGAGGGGAGAGACAGTAGACAGACGGTAGTAACGGAGAGGAGAGAGACAGTAGACAGACAGTAGGAACGGAGAGAGGAGACAGTAGACAGACGGTAGTAACGGAGAGGGGAGAGACAGTAGACAGACAGTAGGAACGGAGAGAGGAGACAGTAGACAGACTGTAGTAACGGAGAGGGGAGAGACAGTAGACAGACGGTATTAACGGAGAGGAGAGAGACAGTAGACAGACAGTAGGAACGGAGAGAGGAGACAGTAGACAGACTGTAGTAACGGAGAGGGGAGAGACAGTAGACAGACGGTATTAACGGAGAGGAGAGAGACAGTAGACAGACAGTAGGAACGGAGAGAGGAGACAGTAGACAGACGGTAGTAACGGAGAGGGGAGAGACAGTAGACAGACAGTAGGAACGGAGAGAGGAGACAGTAGACAGACTGTAGTAACGGAGAGGGGAGAGACAGTAGACAGACGGTATTAACGGAGAGGAGAGAGACAGTAGACAGACAGTAGGAACGGAGAGAGGAGACAGTAGACAGACTGTAGTAACGGAGAGGGGAGAGACAGTAGACAGACGGTATTAATGGAGAGGAGAGAGACAGTAGACAGACAGTAATAACGGAGAGGAGAGAGAGAGTAGACAGACGGTATTAACGGAGAGGAGAGAGACAGTAGACAGACAGTAGGAACGGAGAGAGGAGACAGTAGACAGACTGTAGTAACGGAGAGGGGAGAGACAGTAGACAGACGGTAGTAACGGAGAGGAGAGACAGTAGACAGACGGTAGTAACGGAGAGGAGAGTCAGTAGACAGACTGTAGGAACGGAGAGAGGAGACAGTAGACAGACAGTAGTAACAGAGAGAGGAGAGACAGTAGTAACAGAGAGGGGAGAGAAAGCCAGACATTAGTAACGGAGAGGGGAGAGTCAGTATACATACGGTAGTAACGGAGAGGAGAGAGACAGTAGACAGACGGTAGTAACGGAGAGGAGAGACAGTAGAGACGGTAGTAATGGAGAGGAGAGAGACAGCAGACAGACGGTAGTAACGGAGAGGAGAGAGACAGTAGACAGACAGTAGGAACGGAGAGAGGAGACAGTAGACAGACTGTAGTAACGGAGAGGAGAGACAGTAGAGAGACGGTAGTAATGGAGAGGAGAGAGACAGTAGAGAGACGGTAGTAACGAAGAGGAGAGAGACAGTAGAGAGACCGTAGTAACGGAGAGGAGAGAGACAGTAGAGAGACCGTAGTAACGGAGAGGAGAGAGACAGTAGAGAGACGGTAGTAACGGAGAGGAGAGACAGTAGACAGACGGTAGTAACGGAGAGGAGAGAGACAGCAGACAGACGGTAGTAACGGAGAGGAGAGAGACAGTAGACAGACAGTAGGAACGGAGAGAGGAGACAGTAGACAGACTGTAGTAACGGAGAGGAGAGACAGTAGACAGACAGTAGTAACGGAGAGACAGTAGACAGACAATAGTAAAGGAGACACAGTAGACATACAGTAGTAACGGAGAGGAGAGACAGTAGACAGACAGTAGTAACGGAGAGGAGAGAGACAGTAGACAGACGGTATTAACTGAGAGGAGAGAGACAGTAGACAGACAGTAGTAACGGAGAGGAGAGAGACAGTAGACAGACGGTATTAACGGAGAGGAGAGAGTAGACAGACGGTAGTAACGGAGACACAGTAGACAGCCAGTAGTAAAGGAGAGACAGACAGACAGTAGTAACGGAGAGGAGAGACAGTAGACAGACGATAGTAACGGAGAGGAGAGAGTAGACAGACGGTAGAAACGGAGACACAGTAGACAGACGGTAGTAACGGAGAGGAGAGACAGTAGACAGACGGTAGTAACGGAGAGGAGAGAGTAGACAGACGGTAGAAACGGAGACACAGTAGACAGACGGTAGTAACGGAGAGGGAGACAGTAGACAAACGGTAGTAACGGAGAGGAGAGAGACAGTAGACAGACAGTAGTAATGGAGAGGAGAGACAGTAGACAGACAGTAGTAACGGAGAGGAGAGAGACAGTAGACAGACGGTATTAACGGAGAGGAGAGAGACAGTAGACAGACAGTAGTAATGGAGAGGAGAGAGACAGTAGACAGACGGTAGTAACGGAGAGGAGAGACAGTAGACAGACAGTAGTAATGGAGAGGAGAGAGACAGTAGACAGACGGTAGTAACGGAGAGGAGAGACAGTAGACAGACAGTAGTAACGGAGAGGAGAGAGACAGTAGACAGACGGTATTAACGGAGAGGAGAGAGACAGTAGACAGACAGTAGTAACGGAGAGGAGAGAGACAGTAGACAGACGGTATTAACGGAGAGGAGAGAGACAGTAGACAGACAGTAGGAACGGAGAGAGGAGACAGTAGACACACTGTAGTAACGGAGAGGGGAGAGACAGTAGACAGACGGTATTAACGGAGAGGGGAGAGACAGTAGACAGACTGTAGTAACGGAGAGGGGAGAGACAGTAGACAGACGGTAGTAACGGAGAGACGAGACAGTAGAGAGACGGTAGTAACGGAGAGGAGAGAGACAGTAGACAGACGGTAGTAACGGAGAGGAGAGAGACAGTAGACAGACAGTAGCAACGGAGAGGGAGACAGTAGACAGACTGTAGTAACGGAGAGGGGAGAGACAGTAGACAGACGGTAGTAACGGAGAGGAGAGAGACAGTAGACAGACAGTAGGAACGGAGAGAGGAGACAGTAGACAGACGGTAGTAACGGAGAGGGGAGAGACAGTAGACAGACAGTAGGAACGGAGAGAGGAGACAGTAGACAGACTGTAGTAACGGAGAGGGGAGACAGTAGACAGACGGTAGTAACGGAGAGGAGAGTCAGTAGACAGACTGTAGGAACGGAGAGAGGAGACAGTAGACAGACAGTAGTAACAGAGAGAGGAGAGACAGTAGTAACAGAGAGGGGAGAGAAAGCCAGACATTAGTAACGGAGAGGGGAGAGTCAGTATACATACGGTAGTAACGGAGAGGAGAGAGACAGTAGACAGACGGTAGTAACGGAGAGGAGAGACAGTAGAGACGGTAGTAATGGAGAGGAGAGAGACAGCAGACAGACGGTAGTAACGGAGAGGAGAGAGACAGTAGACAGACAGTAGGAACGGAGAGAGGAGACAGTAGACAGACTGTAGTAACGGAGAGGAGAGACAGTAGAGAGACGGTAGTAATGGAGAGGAGAGAGACAGTAGAGAGACGGTAGTAACGGAGAGGAGAGAGACAGTAGAGAGACCGTAGTAACGGAGAGGAGAGAGACAGTAGAGAGACCGTAGTAACGGAGAGGAGAGAGACAGTAGAGAGACGGTAGTAACGGAGAGGAGAGACAGTAGACAGACGGTAGTAACGGAGAGGAGAGAGACAGCAGACAGACGGTAGTAACGGAGAGGAGAGAGACAGTAGACAGACAGTAGGAACGGAGAGAGGAGACAGTAGACAGACTGTAGTAACGGAGAGGAGAGACAGTAGACAGACAGTAGTAACGGAGAGACAGTAGACAGACAATAGTAAAGGAGACACAGTAGACATACAGTAGTAACGGAGAGGAGAGACAGTAGACAGACAGTAGTAACGGAGAGGAGAGAGACAGTAGACAGACGGTATTAACTGAGAGGAGAGAGACAGTAGACAGACAGTAGTAACGGAGAGGAGAGAGACAGTAGACAGACGGTATTAACGGAGAGGAGAGAGTAGACAGACGGTAGTAACGGAGACACAGTAGACAGCCAGTAGTAAAGGAGAGACAGACAGACAGTAGTAACGGAGAGGAGAGACAGTAGACAGACGATAGTAACGGAGAGGAGAGAGTAGACAGACGGTAGAAACGGAGACACAGTAGACAGACGGTAGTAACGGAGAGGAGAGACAGTAGACAGACGGTAGTAACGGAGAGGAGAGAGTAGACAGACGGTAGAAACGGAGACACAGTAGACAGACGGTAGTAACGGAGAGGGAGACAGTAGACAAACGGTAGTAACGGAGAGGAGAGAGACAGTAGACAGACAGTAGTAATGGAGAGGAGAGACAGTAGACAGACAGTAGTAACGGAGAGGAGAGAGACAGTAGACAGACGGTATTAACGGAGAGGAGAGAGACAGTAGACAGACAGTAGTAATGGAGAGGAGAGAGACAGTAGACAGACGGTAGTAACGGAGAGGAGAGACAGTAGACAGACAGTAGTAATGGAGAGGAGAGAGACAGTAGACAGACGGTAGTAACGGAGAGGAGAGACAGTAGACAGACAGTAGTAACGGAGAGGAGAGAGACAGTAGACAGACGGTATTAACGGAGAGGAGAGAGACAGTAGACAGACAGTAGTAACGGAGAGGAGAGAGACAGTAGACAGACGGTATTAACGGAGAGGAGAGAGACAGTAGACAGACAGTAGGAACGGAGAGAGGAGACAGTAGACAGACTGTAGTAACGGAGAGGGGAGAGACAGTAGACAGACGGTATTAACGGAGAGGGGAGAGACAGTAGACAGACTGTAGTAACGGAGAGGGGAGAGACAGTAGACAGACGGTAGTAACGGAGAGACGAGACAGTAGAGAGACGGTAGTAACGGAGAGGAGAGAGACAGTAGACAGACGGTAGTAACGGAGAGGAGAGAGACAGTAGACAGACAGTAGCAACGGAGAGGGAGACAGTAGACAGACTGTAGTAACGGAGAGGGGAGAGACAGTAGACAGACGGTAGTAACGGAGAGGAGAGAGACAGTAGACAGACAGTAGGAACGGAGAGAGGAGACAGTAGACAGACGGTAGTAACGGAGAGGGGAGAGACAGTAGACAGACAGTAGGAACGGAGAGAGGAGACAGTAGACAGACTGTAGTAACGGAGAGGGGAGAGACAGTAGACAGACGGTATTAACGGAGAGGAGAGAGACAGTAGACAGACAGTAGGAACGGAGAGAGGAGACAGTAGACAGACTGTAGTAACGGAGAGGGGAGAGACAGTAGACAGACGGTAGTAACGGAGAGGAGAGAGACAGTAGACAGACAGTAGGAACGGAGAGAGGAGACAGTAGACAGACGGTAGTAACGGAGAGGGGAGAGACAGTAGACAGACAGTAGGAACGGAGAGAGGAGACAGTAGACAGACTGTAGTAACGGAGAGGGGAGACAGTAGACAGACGGTAGTAACGGAGAGGAGAGTCAGTAGACAGACTGTAGGAACGGAGAGAGGAGACAGTAGACAGACTGTAGTAACGGAGAGGGGAGAGACAGTAGACAGACGGTATTAACGGAGAGGGGAGAGACAGTAGACAGACTGTAGTAACGGAGAGGGGAGAGACAGTAGACAGACGGTAGTAACGGAGAGACGAGACAGTAGAGAGACGGTAGTAACGGAGAGGAGAGAGACAGTAGACAGACGGTAGTAACGGAGAGGAGAGAGACAGTAGACAGACAGTAGCAACGGAGAGGGAGACAGTAGACAGACTGTAGTAACGGAGAGGGGAGAGACAGTAGACAGACGGTAGTAACGGAGAGGAGAGAGACAGTAGACAGACAGTAGGAACGGAGAGAGGAGACAGTAGACAGACGGTAGTAACGGAGAGGGGAGAGACAGTAGACAGACAGTAGGAACGGAGAGAGGAGACAGTAGACAGACTGTAGTAACGGAGAGGGGAGACAGTAGACAGACGGTAGTAACGGAGAGGAGAGTCAGTAGACAGACTGTAGGAACGGAGAGAGGAGACAGTAGACAGACAGTAGTAACAGAGAGAGGAGAGACAGTAGTAACAGAGAGGGGAGAGAAAGCCAGACATTAGTAACGGAGAGGGGAGAGTCAGTATACATACGGTAGTAACGGAGAGGAGAGAGACAGTAGACAGACGGTAGTAACGGAGAGGAGAGACAGTAGAGACGGTAGTAATGGAGAGGAGAGAGACAGCAGACAGACGGTAGTAACGGAGAGGAGAGAGACAGTAGACAGACAGTAGGAACGGAGAGAGGAGACAGTAGACAGACTGTAGTAACGGAGAGGAGAGACAGTAGAGAGACGGTAGTAATGGAGAGGAGAGAGACAGTAGAGAGACGGTAGTAACGGAGAGGAGAGAGACAGTAGAGAGACCGTAGTAACGGAGAGGAGAGAGACAGTAGAGAGACCGTAGTAACGGAGAGGAGAGAGACAGTAGAGAGACGGTAGTAACGGAGAGGAGAGACAGTAGACAGACGGTAGTAACGGAGAGGAGAGAGACAGCAGACAGACGGTAGTAACGGAGAGGAGAGAGACAGTAGACAGACAGTAGGAACGGAGAGAGGAGACAGTAGACAGACTGTAGTAACGGAGAGGAGAGACAGTAGACAGACAGTAGTAACGGAGAGACAGTAGACAGACAATAGTAAAGGAGACACAGTAGACATACAGTAGTAACGGAGAGGAGAGACAGTAGACAGACAGTAGTAACGGAGAGGAGAGAGACAGTAGACAGACGGTATTAACTGAGAGGAGAGAGACAGTAGACAGACAGTGGTAACGGAGAGGAGAGAGACAGTAGACAGACGGTATTAACGGAGAGGAGAGAGTAGACAGACGGTAGTAACGGAGACACAGTAGACAGCCAGTAGTAAAGGAGAGACAGACAGACAGTAGTAACGGAGAGGAGAGACAGTAGACAGACGATAGTAACGGAGAGGAGAGAGTAGACAGACGGTAGAAACGGAGACACAGTAGACAGACGGTAGTAACGGAGAGGAGAGACAGTAGACAGACGGTAGTAACGGAGAGGAGAGAGTAGACAGACGGTAGAAACGGAGACACAGTAGACAGACGGTAGTAACGGAGAGGGAGACAGTAGACAAACGGTAGTAACGGAGAGGAGAGAGACAGTAGACAGACAGTAGTAATGGAGAGGAGAGACAGTAGACAGACAGTAGTAACGGAGAGGAGAGAGACAGTAGACAGACGGTATTAACGGAGAGGAGAGAGACAGTAGACAGACAGTAGTAATGGAGAGGAGAGAGACAGTAGACAGACGGTAGTAACGGAGAGGAGAGACAGTAGACAGACAGTAGTAATGGAGAGGAGAGAGACAGTAGACAGACGGTAGTAACGGAGAGGAGAGACAGTAGACAGACAGTAGTAACGGAGAGGAGAGAGACAGTAGACAGACGGTATTAACGGAGAGGAGAGAGACAGTAGACAGACAGTAGTAACGGAGAGGAGAGAGACAGTAGACAGACGGTATTAACGGAGAGGAGAGAGACAGTAGACAGACAGTAGGAACGGAGAGAGGAGACAGTAGACAGACTGTAGTAACGGAGAGGGGAGAGACAGTAGACAGACGGTATTAACGGAGAGGGGAGAGACAGTAGACAGACTGTAGTAACGGAGAGGGGAGAGACAGTAGACAGACGGTAGTAACGGAGAGACGAGACAGTAGAGAGACGGTAGTAACGGAGAGGAGAGAGACAGTAGACAGACGGTAGTAACGGAGAGGAGAGAGACAGTAGACAGACAGTAGCAACGGAGAGGGAGACAGTAGACAGACTGTAGTAACGGAGAGGGGAGAGACAGTAGACAGACGGTAGTAACGGAGAGGAGAGAGACAGTAGACAGACAGTAGGAACGGAGAGAGGAGACAGTAGACAGACGGTAGTAACGGAGAGGGGAGAGACAGTAGACAGACAGTAGGAACGGAGAGAGGAGACAGTAGACAGACTGTAGTAACGGAGAGGGGAGAGACAGTAGACAGACGGTATTAACGGAGAGGAGAGAGACAGTAGACAGACAGTAGGAACGGAGAGAGGAGACAGTAGACAGACTGTAGTAACGGAGAGGGGAGAGACAGTAGACAGACGGTATTAACGGAGAGGAGAGAGACAGTAGACAGACAGTAGGAACGGAGAGAGGAGACAGTAGACAGACGGTAGTAACGGAGAGGAGAGAGACAGTAGACAGACAGTAGGAACGGAGAGAGGAGACAGTAGACAGACTGTAGTAACGGAGAGGGGAGAGACAGTAGACAGACGGTATTAACGGAGAGGAGAGAGACAGTAGACAGACAGTAGGAACGGAGAGAGGAGACAGTAGACAGACTGTAGTAACGGAGAGGGGAGAGACAGTAGACAGACGGTATTAATGGAGAGGAGAGAGAGAGTAGACAGACGGTATTAACGGAGAGGAGAGAGACAGTAGACAGACAGTAGGAACGGAGAGAGGAGACAGTAGACAGACTGTAGTAACGGAGAGGGGAGAGACAGTAGACAGACGGTAGTAACGGAGAGGAGAGACAGTAGACAGACGGTAGTAACGGAGAGGAGAGTCAGTAGACAGACTGTAGGAACGGAGAGAGGAGACAGTAGACAGACAGTAGTAACAGAGAGAGGAGAGACAGTAGTAACAGAGAGGGGAGAGACAGCCAGACGGTAGTAACGGAGAGGGGAGAGTCAGTATACATACGGTAGTAACGGAGAGGAGAGAGACAGTAGACAGACGGTAGTAACGGAGAGGAGAGACAGTAGAGACGGTAGTAATGGAGAGGAGAGAGACAGCAGACAGACGGTAGTAACGGAGAGGAGAGAGACAGTAGACAGACAGTAGGAACGGAGAGAGGAGACAGTAGACAGACTGTAGTAACGGAGAGGAGAGACAGTAGAGAGACGGTAGTAATGGAGAGGAGAGAGACAGTAGAGAGACGGTAGTAACGGAGAGGAGAGAGACAGTAGAGAGACCGTAGTAACGGAGAGGAGAGAGACAGTAGAGAGACCGTAGTAACGGAGAGGAGAGAGACAGTAGAGAGACGGTAGTAACGGAGAGGAGAGACAGTAGACAGACGGTAGTAACGGAGAGGAGAGAGACAGCAGACAGACGGTAGTAACGGAGAGGAGAGAGACAGTAGACAGACAGTAGGAACGGAGAGAGGAGACAGTAGACAGACTGTAGTAACGGAGAGGAGAGACAGTAGACAGACAGTAGTAACGGAGAGACAGTAGACAGACAATAGTAAAGGAGACACAGTAGACATACAGTAGTAACGAAGAGGAGAGACAGTAGACAGACAGTAGTAACGGAGAGGAGAGAGACAGTAGACAGACGGTATTAACTGAGAGGAGAGAGACAGTAGACAGACAGTAGTAACGGAGAGGAGAGAGACAGTAGACAGACGGTATTAACGGAGAGGAGAGAGTAGACAGACGGTAGTAACGGAGACACAGTAGACAGCCAGTAGTAAAGGAGAGACAGACAGACAGTAGTAACGGAGAGGAGAGACAGTAGACAGACGATAGTAACGGAGAGGAGAGAGTAGACAGACGGTAGAAACGGAGACACAGTAGACAGACGGTAGTAACGGAGAGGAGAGACAGTAGACAGACGGTAGTAACGGAGAGGAGAGAGTAGACAGACGGTAGAAACGGAGACACAGTAGACAGACGGTAGTAACGGAGAGGGAGACAGTAGACAAACGGTAGTAACGGAGAGGAGAGAGACAGTAGACAGACAGTAGTAATGGAGAGGAGAGACAGTAGACAGACAGTAGTAACGGAGAGGAGAGAGACAGTAGACAGACGGTATTAACGGAGAGGAGAGAGACAGTAGACAGACAGTAGTAATGGAGAGGAGAGAGACAGTAGACAGACGGTAGTAACGGAGAGGAGAGACAGTAGACAGACAGTAGTAATGGAGAGGAGAGAGACAGTAGACAGACGGTAGTAACGGAGAGGAGAGACAGTAGACAGACAGTAGTAACGGAGAGGAGAGAGACAGTAGACAGACGGTATTAACGGAGAGGAGAGAGACAGTAGACAGACAGTAGTAACGGAGAGGAGAGAGACAGTAGACAGACGGTATTAACGGAGAGGAGAGAGACAGTAGACAGACAGTAGGAACGGAGAGAGGAGACAGTAGACAGACTGTAGTAACGGAGAGGGGAGAGACAGTAGACAGACGGTATTAACGGAGAGGGGAGAGACAGTAGACAGACTGTAGTAACGGAGAGGGGAGAGACAGTAGACAGACGGTAGTAACGGAGAGACGAGACAGTAGAGAGACGGTAGTAACGGAGAGGAGAGAGACAGTAGACAGACGGTAGTAACGGAGAGGAGAGAGACAGTAGACAGACAGTAGCAACGGAGAGGGAGACAGTAGACAGACTGTAGTAACGGAGAGGGGAGAGACAGTAGACAGACGGTAGTAACGGAGAGGAGAGAGACAGTAGACAGACAGTAGGAACGGAGAGAGGAGACAGTAGACAGACGGTAGTAACGGAGAGGGGAGAGACAGTAGACAGACAGTAGGAACGGAGAGAGGAGACAGTAGACAGACTGTAGTAACGGAGAGGGGAGAGACAGTAGACAGACGGTATTAACGGAGAGGAGAGAGACAGTAGACAGACAGTAGGAACGGAGAGAGGAGACAGTAGACAGACTGTAGTAACGGAGAGGGGAGAGACAGTAGACAGACGGTATTAACGGAGAGGAGAGAGACAGTAGACAGACAGTAGGAACGGAGAGAGGAGACAGTAGACAGACGGTAGTAACGGAGAGGGGAGAGACAGTAGACAGACAGTAGGAACGGAGAGAGGAGACAGTAGACAGACTGTAGTAACGGAGAGGGGAGAGACAGTAGACAGACGGTATTAACGGAGAGGAGAGAGACAGTAGACAGACAGTAGGAACGGAGAGAGGAGACAGTAGACAGACTGTAGTAACGGAGAGGGGAGAGACAGTAGACAGACGGTATTAATGGAGAGGAGAGAGACAGTAGACAGACAGTAATAACGGAGAGGAGAGAGAGAGTAGACAGACGGTATTAACGGAGAGGAGAGAGACAGTAGACAGACAGTAGGAACGGAGAGAGGAGACAGTAGACAGACTGTAGTAACGGAGAGGGGAGAGACAGTAGACAGACGGTAGTAACGGAGAGGAGAGACAGTAGACAGACGGTAGTAACGGAGAGGAGAGTCAGTAGACAGACTGTAGGAACGGAGAGAGGAGACAGTAGACAGACAGTAGTAACAGAGAGAGGAGAGACAGTAGTAACAGAGAGGGGAGAGACAGCCAGACGGTAGTAACGGAGAGGGGAGAGTCAGTATACATACGGTAGTAACGGAGAGGAGAGAGACAGTAGACAGACGGTAGTAACGGAGAGGAGAGACAGTAGAGACGGTAGTAATGGAGAGGAGAGAGACAGCAGACAGACGGTAGTAACGGAGAGGAGAGAGACAGTAGACAGACAGTAGGAACGGAGAGAGGAGACAGTAGACAGACTGTAGTAACGGAGAGGAGAGACAGTAGAGAGACGGTAGTAATGGAGAGGAGAGAGACAGTAGAGAGACGGTAGTAACGGAGAGGAGAGAGACAGTAGAGAGACCGTAGTAACGGAGAGGAGAGAGACAGTAGAGAGACCGTAGTAACGGAGAGGAGAGAGACAGTAGAGAGACGGTAGTAACGGAGAGGAGAGACAGTAGACAGACGGTAGTAACGGAGAGGAGAGAGACAGCAGACAGACGGTAGTAACGGAGAGGAGAGAGACAGTAGACAGACAGTAGGAACGGAGAGAGGAGACAGTAGACAGACTGTAGTAACGGAGAGGAGAGACAGTAGACAGACAGTAGTAACGGAGAGACAGTAGACAGACAATAGTAAAGGAGACACAGTAGACATACAGTAGTAACGGAGAGGAGAGACAGTAGACAGACAGTAGTAACGGAGAGGAGAGAGACAGTAGACAGACGGTATTAACTGAGAGGAGAGAGACAGTAGACAGACAGTAGTAACGGAGAGGAGAGAGACAGTAGACAGACGGTATTAACGGAGAGGAGAGAGTAGACAGACGGTAGTAACGGAGACACAGTAGACAGCCAGTAGTAAAGGAGAGACAGACAGACAGTAGTAACGGAGAGGAGAGACAGTAGACAGACGATAGTAACGGAGAGGAGAGAGTAGACAGACGGTAGAAACGGAGACACAGTAGACAGACGGTAGTAACGGAGAGGAGAGACAGTAGACAGACGGTAGTAACGGAGAGACGAGACAGTAGAGAGACGGTAGTAACGGAGAGGAGAGAGACAGTAGACAGACGGTAGAAACGGAGAGGAGAGAGACAGTAGACAGACGGTAGTAACGGAGAGGAGAGAGACAGTAGACAGACGGTAGTAACGGAGAGGAGAGAGACAGTAGACAGACGGTAGTAACGGATAGGAGAGAGACAGTAGACAGACAGTAGCAACGGAGAGGGGAGACAGTAGACAGACTGTAGTAACGGAAAGGGGAGAGACAGTAGACAGACGGTAGTAACGGAGAGGAGAGAGACAGTAGACAGACAGTAGGAACGGAGAGAGGAGACAGTAGACAGACGGTAGTAACGGAGAGGGGAGAGACAGTAGACAGACGGTAGTAACGGAGAGGAGAGAGACAGTAGACAGACAGTAGGAACGGAGAGAGGAGACAGTAGACAGACTGTAGTAACGGAGAGGGGAGAGACAGTAGACAGACGGTATTAACGGAGAGGAGAGAGACAGTAGACAGACAGTAGGAACGGAGAGAGGAGACAGTAGACAGACTGTAGTAACGGAGAGGGGAGAGACAGTAGACAGACGGTATTAACGGAGAGGAGAGAGACAGTAGACAGACAGTAGTAACGGAGAGGAGAGAGACAGTAGACAGACGGTATTAACGGAGAGGAGAGAGACAGTAGACAGACAGTAGGAACGGAGAGAGGAGACAGTAGACAGACAGTAGTAACGGAGAGGAGAGAGACAGTAGACAGACGGTATTAACTGAGAGGAGAGAGACAGTAGACAGACAGTAGTAACGGAGAGGAGAGAGACAGTAGACAGACGGTATTAACGGAGAGGAGAGAGTAGACAGACGGTAGAAACGGAGACACAGTAGACAGACGGTAGTAACGGAGAGGAGAGACAGTAGACAGACGGTAGTAACGGAGAGGAGAGAGTAGACAGACGGTAGAAACGGAGACACAGTAGACAGACGGTAGTAACGGAGAGGGAGACAGTAGACAAACGGTAGTAACGGAGAGGAGAGACAGTAGAGAGACGGTAGTAACGGAGAGGAGAGAGACAGTAGACAGACAGTAGTAACGGAGAGGAGAGAGACAGTAGACAGACGGTATTAACGGAGAGGAGAGAGACAGTAGACAGACAGTAGTAACGGAGAGGAGAGAGACAGTAGACAGACGGTATTAACGGAGAGGAGAGAGTAGACAGACGGTAGTAACGGAGACACAGTAGACAGACAGTAGTAAAGGAGAGACAGTAGACAGACAGTAGTAACGGAGAGGGGAGAGACAGTAGACAGACTGTAGTAACGGAGAGGGGAGAGACAGTAGACAGACGGTAGTAACGGAGAGACGAGACAGTAGAGAGACGGTAGTAACGGAGAGGAGAGAGACAGTAGACAGACGGTAGAAACGGAGAGGAGAGAGACAGTAGACAGACGGTAGTAACGGAGAGGAGAGAGACAGTAGACAGACGGTAGTAACGGAGAGGAGAGAGACAGTAGACAGACGGTAGTAACGGATAGGAGAGAGACAGTAGACAGACAGTAGCAACGGAGAGGGGAGACAGTAGACAGACTGTAGTAACGGAAAGGGGAGAGACAGTAGACAGACGGTAGTAACGGAGAGGAGAGAGACAGTAGACAGACAGTAGGAACGGAGAGAGGAGACAGTAGACAGACGGTAGTAACGGAGAGGGGAGAGACAGTAGACAGACGGTAGTAACGGAGAGGAGAGAGACAGTAGACAGACAGTAGGAACGGAGAGAGGAGACAGTAGACAGACTGTAGTAACGGAGAGGGGAGAGACAGTAGACAGACGGTATTAACGGAGAGGAGAGAGACAGTAGACAGACAGTAGGAACGGAGAGAGGAGACAGTAGACAGACTGTAGTAACGGAGAGGGGAGAGACAGTAGACAGACGGTATTAACGGAGAGGAGAGAGACAGTAGACAGACAGTAGTAACGGAGAGGAGAGAGACAGTAGACAGACGGTATTAACGGAGAGGAGAGAGACAGTAGACAGACAGTAGGAACGGAGAGAGGAGACAGTAGACAGACTGTAGTAACGGAGAGGGGAGAGACAGTAGACAGACGGTAGTAACGGAGAGGAGAGACAGTAGACAGACGGTAGTAACGGAGAGGAGAGTCAGTAGACAGACTGTAGGAACGGAGAGAGGAGACAGTAGACAGACAGTAGTAACAGAGAGAGGAGAGACAGTAGTAACAGAGAGGGGAGAGACAGCCAGACGGTAGTAACGGAGAGGGGAGAGTCAGTATACATACGGTAGTAACGGAGAGGAGAGAGACAGTAGACAGACGGTAGTAACGGAGAGGAGAGACAGTAGAGAGACGGTAGTAATGGAGAGGAGAGAGACAGTAGACAGACGGTATTAACGGAGAGGAGAGACAGTAGACAGACGGTAGTACCGGAGAGGAGAAACAGTAGACAGACGGTATTAACGGAGAGGAGAGAGACAGTAGACAGACAGTAGTAACGGAGAGGAGAGAGACAGCAGACAGACGGTAGTAACGGAGAGGAGAGAGACAGTAGACAGACAGTAGGAACGGAGAGAGGAGACAGTAGACAGACTGTAGTAACGGAGAGGAGAGACAGTAGAGAGACGGTAGTAATGGAGAGGAGAGAGACAGTAGAGAGACGGTAGTAACGGAGAGGAGAGAGACAGTAGAGAGACGGTAGTAACGGAGAGGAGAGAGACAGTAGAGAGACGGTAGTAACGAAGAGGAGAGACAGTAGACAGACGGTAGTAACGGAGAGGAGAGAGACAGCAGACAGACGGTAGTAACGGAGAGGAGAGAGACAGTAGACAGACGGTAGTAACGGAGAGGAGAGAGACAGTAGAAAGACAGTAGGAACGGAGAGGGGAGATAGTAGACAGACTGTAGTAACGGAGAGGAGAGACAGTAGACAGACGGTAGTAACGGAGAGGAGAGACAGTAGACAGACGGTAGTAACGGGAGAGGAGAGACAGTAGACAGACGGTAGTAACGGAGAGGAGAGACAGTAGACAGACGGTAGTAACGGGAGAGGAGACACAGTAGACAGACGGTAGTAACGGGAGAGGAGACACAGTAGACAGACGGTAGTAACGGGGAGGAGACACAGTAGACAGACACAGTAGACAGACGGTAGTAATGGAGAGGAGAGAGACAGTAGAGAGACGGTAGTAACGGAGAGGAGAGAGAGTAGACAGACAGTAGTAACGGAGAGGAGAGACACAGTAGACAGACGGTAGTAACGGGAGAGGAGACACAGTAGACAGACGGTAGTAACGGAGAGGAGAGACAGTAGACAGACGGTAGTAACGGAGAGGAGAGAGTAGACAGACGGTAGTAACGGAGACACAGTAGACAGACGGTAGTAACGGAGACACAGTAGACAGACGGTAGTAACGGAGACACAGTAGACAGACAGTAGTAACGGAGAGGAGAGAGTAGACAGACGGTAGTAACGGAGAGGAGAGAGTAGACAGACGGTAGTAACGGAGAGGAGAGAGTAGACAGACAGTAGTAACGGAGAGACAGTAGACAGACAGTAGTAATGGAGAGGAGAGACAGTAGACAGACGGTAGTAACGGAGAGACAGTAGACAGACAGTAGTAATGGAGAGGAGAGAGTAGACAGACAGTAGTAACGGAGAGACAGTAGACAGACAGTAGTAATGGAGAGGAGAGAGACAGTAGACAGACAGTAGGAACGGAGAGGGGAGAGACAGTAGACAGACAGTAGTAATGGAGAGGAGACAGTAGACAGACAGTAGTAACGGAGAGGAGAGAGTAGACAGACGGTAGTAACGGAGAGGAGAGAGTAGACAGACAGTAGTAACGGAGAGGAGAGAGTAGACAGACAGTAGTAACGTAGAGACAGTAGACAGACAGTAGTAACGGAGAGACAGTAGACAGACAGTAGTAACGTAGAGACAGTAGACAGACAGTAGTAACGGAGAGACAGTAGACAGACAGTAGTAACGGAGAGACAGTAGACAGACTGTAGTAACGGAGAGGGGAGAGTAGACAGACAGTAGTAACGGAGAGGGGAGAGTAGACAGACAGTAGTAACGGAGAGACAGTAGACAGACAGTAGTAACGGAGAGACAGTAGACAGACAGTAGTAACGGAGAGACAGTAGACAGACAGTAGTAACGGAGAGACAGTAGACAGACTGTAGTAATGGAGAGGAGAGAGTAGACAGACAGTAGTAACGGAGAGGAGAGAGACAGCAGACAGACGGTAGTAACGGAGAGGAGAGAGACAGTAGACAGACAGTAGGAACGGAGAGAGGAGAGTCAGTAGACAGACTGTAGTAACGGAGAGGAGAGACAGTAGAGAGACGGTAGTAATGGAGAGGAGAGAGACAGTAGAGAGACGGTAGTAACGGAGAGGAGAGAGACAGTAGAGAGACGGTAGTAACGGAGAGGAGAGAGACAGTAGAGAGACGGTAGTAACGGAGAGGAGAGACAGTAGACAGAAGGTAGTAACGGAGAGGAGAGAGACAGCAGACAGACGGTAGTAACGGAGAGGAGAGAGACAGTAGACAGACGGTAGTAACGGAGAGGAGAGAGACAGTAGACAGACAGTAGGAACGGAGAGGGGAGATAGTAGACAGACTGTAGTAACGGAGAGGAGAGACAGTAGACAGACGGTAGTAACGGAGAGGAGAGACAGTAGACAGACACAGTAGACAGACGGTAGTAATGGAGAGGAGAGAGACAGTAGAGAGACGGTAGTAACGGAGAGGAGAGAGAGTAGACAGACAGTAGTAACGGAGAGGAGAGACACAGTAGACAGACGGTAGTAACGGGAGAGGAGACACAGTAGACAGACGGTAGTAACGGAGAGGAGAGACAGTAGACAGACGGTAGTAACGGAGAGGAGAGAGTAGACAGACGGTAGTAACGGAGACACAGTAGACAGACGGTAGTAACGGAGACACAGTAGACAGACGGTAGTAACGGAGACACAGTAGACAGACAGTAGTAACGGAGAGGAGAGAGTAGACAGACGGTAGTAACGGAGAGGAGAGAGTAGACAGACGGTAGTAACGGAGAGGAGAGAGTAGACAGACAGTAGTAACGGAGAGACAGTAGACAGACAGTAGTAATGGAGAGGAGAGACAGTAGACAGACGGTAGTAACGGAGAGACAGTAGACAGACAGTAGTAATGGAGAGGAGAGAGTAGACAGACAGTAGTAACGGAGAGACAGTAGACAGACAGTAGTAATGGAGAGGAGAGAGACAGTAGACAGACAGTAGGAACGGAGAGGGGAGAGACAGTAGACAGACAGTAGTAATGGAGAGGAGACAGTAGACAGACAGTAGTAACGGAGAGGAGAGAGTAGACAGACGGTAGTAACGGAGAGGAGAGAGTAGACAGACAGTAGTAACGGAGAGGAGAGAGTAGACAGACAGTAGTAACGTAGAGACAGTAGACAGACAGTAGTAACGGAGAGACAGTAGACAGACAGTAGTAACGTAGAGACAGTAGACAGACAGTAGTAACGGAGAGACAGTAGACAGACAGTAGTAACGGAGAGACAGTAGACAGACTGTAGTAACGGAGAGGGGAGAGTAGACAGACAGTAGTAACGGAGAGACAGTAGACAGACAGTAGTAACGGAGAGACAGTAGACAGACAGTAGTAACGGAGAGACAGTAGACAGACAGTAGTAACGGAGAGACAGTAGACAGACTGTAGTAATGGAGAGGAGAGAGTAGACAGACAGTAGTAACGGAGAGGAGAGAGACAGCAGACAGACGGTAGTAACGGAGAGGAGAGAGACAGTAGACAGACAGTAGGAACGGAGAGAGGAGAGTCAGTAGACAGACTGTAGTAACGGAGAGGAGAGACAGTAGAGAGACGGTAGTAATGGAGAGGAGAGAGACAGTAGAGAGACGGTAGTAACGGAGAGGAGAGAGACAGTAGAGAGACGGTAGTAACGGAGAGGAGAGAGACAGTAGAGAGACGGTAGTAACGGAGAGGAGAGACAGTAGACAGAAGGTAGTAACGGAGAGGAGAGAGACAGCAGACAGACGGTAGTAACGGAGAGGAGAGAGACAGTAGACAGACGGTAGTAACGGAGAGGAGAGAGACAGTAGACAGACAGTAGGAACGGAGAGGGGAGATAGTAGACAGACTGTAGTAACGGAGAGGAGAGACAGTAGACAGACGGTAGTAACGGAGAGGAGAGACAGTAGACAGACGGTAGTAACGGGAGAGGAGAGACAGTAGACAGACGGTAGTAACGGAGAGGAGAGACAGTAGACAGACGGTAGTAACGGGAGAGGAGACACAGTAGACAGACGGTAGTAACGGGGAGGAGACACAGTAGACAGACACAGTAGACAGACGGTAGTAATGGAGAGGAGAGAGACAGTAGAGAGACGGTAGTAACGGAGAGGAGAGAGACAGTAGAGAGACGGTAGTAACGGAGAGGAGAGAGTAGACAGACAGTAGTAACGGAGAGGAGAGACACAGTAGACAGACGGTAGTAACGGGAGAGGAGACACAGTAGACAGACGGTAGTAACGGAGAGGAGAGACAGTAGACAGACGGTAGTAACGGAGAGGAGAGAGTAGACAGACGGTAGTAACGGAAACACAGTAGACAGACGGTAGTAACGGAGACACAGTAGACAGACGGTAGTAACGGAGACACAGTAGACAGACAGTAGTAACGGAGAGGAGAGAGTAGACAGACGGTAGTAACGGAGAGGAGAGAGTAGACAGATGGTAGTAACGGAGAGGAGAGAGTAGACAGACAGTAGTAACGGAGAGACAGTAGACAGACAGTAGTAATGGAGAGGAGAGACAGTAGACAGACGGTAGTAACGGAGAGACAGTAGACAGACAGTAGTAATGGAGAGGAGAGAGTAGACAGACAGTAGTAACGGAGAGACAGTAGACAGACAGTAGTAATGGAGAGGAGAGAGACAGTAGACAGACAGTAGGAACGGAGAGGGGAGAGACAGTAGACAGACAGTAGTAATGGAGAGGAGACAGTAGACAGACGGTAGTAACGGAGAGGAGAGAGTAGACAGACGGTAGTAACGGAGAGGAGAGAGTAGACAGACAGTAGTAACGGAGAGGAGAGAGTAGACAGACAGTAGTAACGTAGAGACAGTAGACAGACAGTAGTAACGGAGAGACAGTAGACAGACAGTAGTAACGTAGAGACAGTAGACAGACAGTAGTAACGGAGAGACAGTAGACAGACAGTAGTAACGGAGAGACAGTAGACAGACTGTAGTAACGGAGAGGGGAGAGTAGACAGACAGTAGTAACGGAGAGGGGAGAGTAGACAGACAGTAGTAACGGAGAGACAGTAGACAGACAGTAGTAACGGAGAGACAGTAGACAGACAGTAGTAACGGAGAGACAGTAGACAGACAGTAGTAACGGAGAGACAGTAGACAGACTGTAGTAATGGAGAGGAGAGAGTAGACAGACAGTAGTAACGGAGAGGAGAGAGTAGACAGACGGTAGTAACGGAGAGGATAGACAGTAGACAGACAGTAGTAATGGAGAGGAGAGAGTAGACAGACAGTAGTAACGTAGAGACAGTAGACAGACGGTAGTAACGGAGAGGAGAGAGTAGACAGACAGTAGTAACGGAGAGACAGTAGACAGACAGTAGTAACGGAGAGGAGAGAGTAGACAGACAGTAGTAACGTAGAGACAGTAGACAGACAGTAGTAATGGAGAGGAGACACAGTAGACAGACGGTAGTAACGGAGAGGAGAGTCAGTAGACAGACTGTAGGAACGGAGAGAGGAGACAGTAGACAGACAGTAGTAACAGAGAGAGGAGAGACAGTAGTAACAGAGAGGGGAGAGACAGCCAGTTGGTAGTAACGGAGAGGGGAGAGTCAGTATACATACGGTAGTAACGGAGAGGAGAGAGACAGTAGACAGACGGTAGTAACGGAGAGGAGAGACAGTAGAGAGACGGTAGTAATGGAGAGGAGAGAGACAGTAGACAGACGGTATTAACGGAGAGGAGAGACAGTAGACAGACGGTAGTACCGGAGAGGAGAGACAGTAGACAGACGGTATTAACGGAGAGGAGAGAGACAGTAGACAGACAGTAGTAACGGAGAGGAGAGAGACAGCAGACAGACGGTAGTAACGGAGAGGAGAGAGACAGTAGACAGACAGTAGGAACGGAGAGAGGAGACAGTAGACAGACTGTAGTAACGGAGAGGAGAGACAGTAGAGAGACGGTAGTAATGGAGAGGAGAGAGACAGTAGAGAGACGGTAGTAACGGAGAGGAGAGAGACAGTAGAGAGACGGTAGTAACGGAGAGGAGAGAGACAGTAGAGAGACGGTAGTAACGGAGAGGAGAGACAGTAGACAGGCGGTAGTAACGGAGAGGAGAGAGACAGCAGACAGACGGTAGTAACGGAGAGGAGAGAGACAGCAGACAGACGGTAGTAACGGAGAGGAGAGAGACAGTAGACAGACAGTAGGAACGGAGAGGGGAGATAGTAGACAGACTGTAGTAACGGAGAGGAGAGACAGTAGACAGACGGTAGTAACGGAGAGGAGAGACAGTAGACAGACGGTAGTAACGGGAGAGGAGAGACAGTAGACAGACGGTAGTAACGGAGAGGAGAGACAGTAGACAGACGGTAGTAACGGGAGAGGAGACACAGTAGACAGACGGTAGTAACGGGGAGGAGACACAGTAGACAGACGGTAGTAACGGGGAGGAGACACAGTAGACAGACACAGTAGACAGACGGTAGTAATGGAGAGGAGAGAGACAGTAGAGAGACGGTAGTAACGGAGAGGAGAGAGACAGTAGAGAGACGGTAGTAACGGAGAGGAGAGAGAGTAGACAGACAGTAGTAACGGAGAGGAGAGACACAGTAGACAGACGGTAGTAACGGGAGAGGAGACACAGTAGACAGACGGTAGTAACGGAGAGGAGAGACAGTAGACAGACGGTAGTAACGGAGAGGAGAGAGTAGACAGACGGTAGTAACGGAGACACAGTAGACAGACGGTAGTAACGGAGACACAGTAGACAGACGGTAGTAACGGAGACACAGTAGACAGACAGTAGTAACGGAGAGGAGAGAGTAGACAGACGGTAGTAACGGAGAGGAGAGAGTAGACAGACGGTAGTAACGGAGAGGAGAGAGTAGACAGACAGTAGTAACGGAGAGACAGTAGACAGACAGTAGTAATGGAGAGGAGAGACAGTAGACAGACGGTAGTAACGGAGAGACAGTAGACAGACAGTAGTAATGGAGAGGAGAGAGTAGACAGACAGTAGCAACGGAGAGACAGTAGACAGACAGTAGTAATGGAGAGGAGAGAGACAGTAGACAGACAGTAGGAACGGAGAGGGGAGAGACAGTAGACAGACAGTAGTAATGGAGAGGAGACAGTAGACAGACAGTAGTAACGGAGAGGAGAGAGTAGACAGACGGTAGTAACGGAGAGGAGAGAGTAGACAGACAGTAGTAACGGAGAGGAGAGAGTAGACAGACAGTAGTAACGTAGAGACAGTAGACAGACAGTAGTAACGGAGAGACAGTAGACAGACAGTAGTAACGTAGAGACAGTAGACAGACAGTAGTAACGGAGAGACAGTAGACAGACAGTAGTAACGGAGAGACAGTAGACAGACTGTAGTAACGGAGAGGGGAGAGTAGACAGACAGTAGTAACGGAGAGGGGAGAGTAGACAGACAGTAGTAACGGAGAGACAGTAGACAGACAGTAGTAACGGAGAGACAGTAGACAGACAGTAGTAACGGAGAGACAGTAGACAGACAGTAGTAACGGAGAGACAGTAGACAGACTGTAGTAATGGAGAGGAGAGAGTAGACAGACAGAAGTAACGGAGAGGAGAGAGTAGACAGACGGTAGTAACGGAGAGGATAGACAGTAGACAGACAGTAGTAATGGAGAGGAGAGAGTAGACAGACAGTAGTAACGTAGAGACAGTAGACAGACGGTAGTAACGGAGAGGAGAGAGTAGACAGACAGTAGTAACGGAGAGACAGTAGACAGACAGTAGTAACGGAGAGGAGAGAGTAGACAGACAGTAGTAACGTAGAGACAGTAGACAGACAGTAGTAATGGAGAGGAGACACAGTAGACAGACGGTAGTAACGGAGAGGAGAGACAGTAGACAGACAGTAGTAATGGAGAGGAGAGAGTAGACAGACAGTAGTAACGGAGAGGAGAGAGTAGACAGACAGTAGTAACGTAGAGACAGTAGACAGACAGTAGTAATGGAGAGGAGAGAGTAGACAGACAGTAGTAACGGCGAGACAGTAGACAGACTGTAGTAACGGAGAGGAGAGAGTAGACAGACGGTAGTAACGGAGAGGAGAGAGACAGTAGACAGACAGTAGGAACGGAGAGAGGAGACAGTAGACAGACGGTAGTAACGGAGAGGGGAGAGACAGTAGACAGACGGTAGTAACGGAGAGGAGAGAGACAGTAGACAGTAGACAGTAGGAACGGAGAGAGGAGACAGTAGACAGACTGTAGTAACGGAGAGGGGAGAGACAGTAGACAGACGGTATTAACGGAGAGGAGAGAGACAGTAGACAGACAGTAGGAACGGAGAGAGGAGACAGTAGACAGACTGTAGTAACGGAGAGGGGAGAGACAGTAGACAGACGGTATTAACGGAGAGGAGAGAGACAGTAGACAGACAGTAGTAACGGAGAGGAGAGAGACAGTAGACAGACGGTATTAACGGAGAGGAGAGAGACAGTAGACAGACAGTAGGAACGGAGAGAGAAGACAGTAGACAGACTGTAGTAACGGAGAGGGGAGAGACAGTAGACAGACGGTAGTAACGGAGAGGAGAGACAGTAGACAGACGGTAGTAACGGAGAGGAGAGTCAGTAGACAGACTGTAGGAACGGAGAGAGGAGACAGTAGACAGACAGTAGTAACAGAGAGAGGAGAGACAGTAGTAACAGAGAGGGGAGAGACAGCCAGACGGTAGTAACGGAGAGGGGAGAGTCAGTATACATACAGTAGTAACGGAGAGGAGAGAGACAGTAGACAGACGGTAGTAACGGAGAGGAGAGACAGTAGAGAGACGGTAGTAATGGAGAGGAGAGAGACAGTAGACAGACGGTATTAACGGAGAGGAGAGACAGTAGACAGACGGTAGTACCGGAGAGGAGAGACAGTAGACAGACGGTATTAACGGAGAGGAGAGAGACAGTAGACAGACAGTAGTAACGGAGAGGAGAGAGACAGCAGACAGACGGTAGTAACGGAGAGGAGAGACAGTAGAGAGACGGTAGTAACGGAGAGGAGAGAGACAGTAGAGAGACGGTAGTAACGGAGAGGAGAGAGACAGTAGAGAGACGGTAGTAACGGAGAGGAGAGAGACAGTAGAGAGACGGTAGTAACGGAGAGGAGAGACAGTAGACAGACGGTAGTAACGGAGAGGAGAGAGACAGCAGACAGACGGTAGTAACGGAGAGGAGAGAGACAGTAGACAGACGGTAGTAACGGAGAGGAGAGAGACAGTAGACAGACAGTAGGAACGGAGAGAGGAGACAGTAGACAGACTGTAGTAACGGAGAGGAGAGACAGTAGACAGACGGTAGTAACGGAGAGGAGAGACAGTAGACAGACGGTAGTAACGGGAGAGGAGAGACAGTAGACAGACGGTAGTAACGGAGAGGAGAGACAGTAGACAGACGGTAGTAACGGGAGAGGAGACACAGTAGACAGACGGTAGTAACGGGGAGGAGACACAGTAGACAGACACAGTAGACAGACGGTAGTAACGGAGAGGAGAGAGAGTAGACAGACAGTAGTAACGGAGAGGAGAGACACAGTAGACAGACGGTAGTAACGGGAGAGGAGACACAGTAGACAGACGGTAGTAACGGAGAGGAGAGAGTAGACAGACGGTAGTAACGGAGACACAGTAGACAGACGGTAGTAACGGAGACACAGTAGACAGACGGTAGTAACGGAGACACAGTAGACAGACAGTAGTAACGGAGAGGAGAGAGTAGACAGACGGTAGTAACGGAGAGGAGAGAGTAGACAGACGGTAGTAACGGAGAGGAGAGAGTAGACAGACAGTAGTAACGTAGAGACAGTAGACAGACGGTAGTAATGGAGACACAGTAGACAGACAGTAGTAACGGAGAAGAGAGAGTAGACAGACAGTAGTAACGGAGAGACAGTAGACAGACAGTTGTAATGGAGAGGGGAGAGACAGTAGACAGACAGTAGTAACGGAGAGGAGAGAGTAGACAGACAGTAGTAACGGAGAGACAGTAGACAGACAGTAGTAATGGAGAGGAGAGAGACAGTAGACAGACAGTAGTAACGGAGAGGAGAGAGTAGACAGACAGTAGTAACGGAGAGACAGTAGACAGACAGTAGTAATGGAGAGGGGAGAGACAGTAGACAGACAGTAGTAACGGAGAGGAGAGAGTAGACAGACAGTAGTAACGGAGAGACAGTAGACAGACAGTAGTAATGGAGAGGAGAGAGTAGACAGACAGAGTAACGGAGAGACAGTAGACAGACAGTAGTAATGGAGGAGAGAGACAGTAGACAGACAGTAGGAACGGAGAGGGGAGAGACAGTAGACAGACAGTAGTAATGGAGAGGAGACAGTAGACAGACAGTAGTAACGGAGAGGAGAGAGTAGACAGACGGTAGTAATGGAGAGGAGAGAGTAGACAGACAGTAGTAACGGAGAGACAGTAGACAGACAGTAGTAACGGAGAGGAGAGAGACAGCAGACAGACGGTAGTAACGGAGAGGAGAGAGACAGTAGACAGACAGTAGGAACTGAGAGAGGAGACAGTAGACAGACTGTAGTAACGGAGAGGAGAGACAGTAGAGAGACGGTAGTAATGGAGAGGAGAGAGACAGTAGAGAGACGGTAGTAACGGAGAGGAGAGAGACAGTAGAGAGACGGTAGTAACGGAGAGGAGAGAGACAGTAGAGAGACGGTAGTAACGGAGAGGAGAGACAGTAGACAGATGGTAGTAACGGAGAGGAGAGAGACAGCAGACAGACGGTAGTAACGGAGAGGAGAGAGACAGTAGACAGACGGTAGTAACGGAGAGGAGAGAGACAGTAGACAGACAGTAGGAACGGAGAGAGGAGACAGTAGACAGACTGTAGTAACGGAGAGGAGAGACAGTAGACAGACGGTAGTAACGGAGAGGAGAGACAGTAGACAGACGGTAGTAACGGGAGAGGAGAGACAGTAGACAGACGGTAGTAACGGAGAGGAGAGACAGTAGACAGACGGTAGTAACGGGAGAGGAGACACAGTAGACAGACGGTAGTAACGGGGAGGAGACACAGTAGACAGACACAGTAGACAGACGGTAGTAACGGAGAGGAGAGAGACAGTAGACAGACAGTAGTAACGGAGAGGAGAGACAGTAGACAGACGGTATTAACGGGAGAGGAGACACAGTAGACAGACGGTAGTAACGGAGAGGAGAGACAGTAGACAGACGGTAGTAACGGAGAGGAGAGAGTAGACAGACGGTAGTAACGGAGACACAGTAGACAGACGGTAGTAACGGAGACACAGTAGACAGACGGTAGTAACGGAGACACAGTAGACAGACAGTAGTAACGGAGAGGAGAGAGTAGACAGACGGTAGTAACGGAGAGGAGAGAGTAGACAGACGGTAGTAACGGAGAGGAGAGAGTAGACAGACAGTAGTAACGTAGAGACAGTAGACAGACGGTAGTAATGGAGAGGAGAGAGTAGACAGACAGTAGTAACGGAGAGACAGTAGACAGACAGTAGTAATGGAGAGGAGAGAGTAGACAGACAGTAGTAACGGAGAGACAGTAGACAGACAGTAGTAATGGAGAGGAGAGAGACAGTAGACAGACAGTAGGAACGGAGAGGGGAGAGACAGTAGACAGACAGTAGTAATGGAGAGGAGACAGTAGACAGACAGTAGTAACGGAGAGGAGAGAGTAGACAGACGGTAGTAATGGAGAGGAGAGAGTAGACAGACAGTAGTAATGGAGAGGAGACACAGTAGACAGACGGTAGTAACGGAGAGGAGAGAGACAGTAGACAGACGGTAGTAATGGAGAGGAGAGAGTAGACAGACAGTAGTAATGGAGAGGAGACACAGTAGACAGACGGTAGTAACGGAGAGGAGAGACAGTAGACAGACAGTAGGAACGGAGAGGAGAGAGTAGACAGACAGTAGGAACGGAGAGACAGTAGACAGACTGTAGTAATGGAGAGGAGAGAGTAGACAGACAGTAGTAACGGAGAGGAGACAGTAGACAGACAGTAGTAATGGAGAGGAGACACAGTAGACAGACGGTAGTAACGGAGAGGAGAGACAGTAGACAGACAGTAGGAACGGAGAGGAGAGAGTAGACAGACAGTAGTAACGTAGAGACAGTAGACAGACAGTAGTAACGGAGAGGAGAGAGTAGACAGACAGTAGTAACGGAGAGACAGTAGACAGACAGTAGTAACGGAGAGGAGAGAGTAGACAGACAGTAGTAACGTAGAGACAGTAGACAGACAGTAGTAATGGAGAGGAGACACAGTAGACAGACGGTAGTAACGGAGAGGAGAGACAGTAGACAGACAGTAGTAACGGAGAGGAGAGAGTAGACAGACAGTAGTAACGTAGAGACAGTAGACAGACAGTAGTAATGGAGAGGAGAGAGTAGACAGACAGTAGTAACGGAGAGGAGAGAGTAGACAGACAGTAGTAACGTAGAGACAGTAGACAGACAGTAGTAATGGAGAGGAGAGAGTAGACAGACAGTAGTAACGGAGAGACAGTAGACAGACTGTAGTAATGGAGAGGAGAGAGTAGACAGACAGTAGTAACGGAGAGGAGAGAGTAGACAGACAGTAGTAACGTAGAGACAGTAGACAGACAGTAGTAATGGAGAGGAGAGAGTAGACAGACAGTAGTAACGGAGAGACAGTAGACAGACTGTAGTAATGGAGAGGAGAGAGTAGACAGACAGTAGTAACGGAGAGGAGAGAGTAGACAGACGGTAGTAACGGGAGAGGAGAGAGACAGTAGACAGACGGTAGTAACGGAGAGGAGAGAGACAGTAGACAGACTGTAGTAATGGAGAGGAGAGAGACAGTAGACAGACAGTAGTAACGGAGAGGAGAGAGTAGACAGACAGTAGTAACGGAGAGACAGTAGACAGACAGTAGTAATGGAGAGGGGAGACAGAGGCTCCATGCTCCTACAGAGGAAGTGTAATGGCAGGGAGGTTAGGAGAGAGGCAAGATAAGATTATTGGGGCACGAGATGGGTACAGAGTCTGTCCTATGTCTTGGCTCGTTGGTGTCGATGCTGAGGTGTGTGTCTAGTCTAGTTTTACCTTCTCCACTGGCTCCCCCGGCTTGCGGCCCCCCTCGCGGCCTCTGAGGCTCTTGGTGGAGATTGAGGACTCTGAGGTCTGCATGATGAGCTGAGTGGCCAGAAACTGCTGCACGTGTTCTAGAACGTCCCTCTGCATCTCCAGGGCCATGTGGAACACATCGTGGTCAGAGCTGTTGTACATCACCGCGTTCTGGAACATCAGCATGATGTCACGCTGGAACTCCGCTGTCGTACGGATCTGACCCGCCTCGATACTCTTCTTGATGGCCGACAGATCCATGGGTCTGTGTGTGGTTGTGTTAGGGAGGAGTGTGTGTGTGTGTGTGTTTTAGAGGGGAAGGTTAGTATGTACTTATATTGTTCATATAGATTTTATTTTCATATGTACATAACATATAATTCAGCAAACAAGCAGTTTTCTCTTATAGCACTCTCACCTGTGTACAATGCTGTGGTAACCAGGGGCGATGTCATCAGACACAGACTGGAGGAACACACTGGCATACCTGTCACAGATAACAACAACAGATCAGGCAAACCCTACAGTGCCTTAACCATGTGCCCAATAACAGCCAATATGTCTAAGAGCTGACCTGTGATTGGCTGCTGCTCTCCACACCAGCATGATGGCTTTCTTCCAGATCTTCTGAGCCTGAACAGCCTCCTGATCCTCCCCACATATCGAGCTGAGAGAGAGATCCACAGACAGGAGGGTAGGTGAATGATAGAGGGAGAGAGACAGGCAGGATTGTGATGATAGTGCAGAAAAGCCCACAAGACAGCTTACTACAGAGAAACCACCCCTCATCTTGGGGATAGGTCAAAAAGCATTTTTAAGGGTCGAGTTGACTTGCTTTATTCAGGCTTGTGATGGCATGTTCAGATTAAGAGTTGCCATGGATACAAGGACCAGGGTTGGAAACTTACAACTGAGAAGAGGCGGGGCTGCTGGCTAGCGAATCAGCTGTGGTGTAGCGTTGGGAGGAGGGGCCATAGCCATCCTCACTCTCACTGGCTGCCGGTTCTACTTCTGATAGGTAGGGCCCCTCCCCCTCTCCACACTCCTCTTTCATCTCCACCTCTTCATCAGGATCCCCGTCGCTCCCTCCATCCTCATCCTTCACTTCCTACATAAAGATACACAAGGAGAGATGATAGTTCAACTGCACTTGGTAAATGTGCGTGTGTGAGTTTTACTGAAAAGATGACAATTACCTTGGACTCTTTCCCTGATCCAGAACTGTCTTCTGAGTCTAGGCAGGGTGTGTTTGGTTCTGGCTGGGTCCACTCCTCATTCTCAGTCTTCACAGCTGTGCTCAGGCTTCCTTCCACCGTGAGAACTCCTTCCTCTGTGACCTCACTTCCTGCCAGGCTGTCGTCAGCGGCAACAGAAGGAGCAACTGTCCCCAATGTTTCTAATCCCTCCTTGGCTTCCCCCCTTCCACTCTCTGTATCTGGCTCCAGGACCCCAGGGTTAGCTCCCGCTCCACCCTGAAGCCCCTGTGTGGGGTCAGACTGAACCGTGGGCCCAGGCTCTGAGGACTTCAAGTCATGGGCCTCCCAGGGGCCTGAGAGGGAGTGGCCGGCAGAAACAGCCTCCTCACAGAGAGAGAGAGCAGCCTCCACTGCTGCAGCATCTAGAGCCTCCACAGAGTCATCCACCTGAGAAATACAGACAGACAGAGAGAAAGCGATACACACACAGAGAGAGGACTGTGATGAGTGCGCACAAACAAGACCGCTTACTACAGAGATATCTAGGTCAAAAGCAGCACCCCCCCACACTATTTACCTTCTCCTCTATGATGGCGATGATGTCTCCGACTGTCTCCAGGTCCAGCTCATCCCCCATGAAGGAAACAGCTACCAGGTCCTCCTCCACTAGCCCCGCCTCCTTCACTAGCTCCAACTCCTCACCCAGCTCTGCTTTCACTACCGCCTCTCCGACTGAACACACACACAGAGACAGAGAGACAGAGAGAGAGAGAGAGAGAGAGAGAGAGAAAGAGGCATGTGTCACCACAAATAGTACACCGGTATCACTGGGAGTAGAAATCAGATGCATGTTCCTCTTTACATACAGTGCAAGAAAAAGTATGTGAACCCTTTGGAATAACCTGGATTTCTGCATAAATAGTCAGAAATTAGTCAGAAAATGTAATCTGATCTTCATCTTAGTCACAACAATAGACAGTGTGCTTAAACTAATAACACACAAATTATTTTATTTTTCTTGTCCATATCGAATACATAATTTAAACATTCACAGTGTCGGTTGGGGAAAAGTATGTGAACCCCTAGGCTAATGACTTCTCCAAAAGCTAATTGGAGTCAGGAGTCAGCTAACTTGGAGTCCAATCAATGAGACGAGATTGGAGATGTTGGTTAGAGCTGCCCTGCTCTATAAAAAAAACTCAAAATTTGAGTTCGCTATTCACAAGAAGCATTGCCTGATGTGAACCATGCCTCGAACAAAAGAGATCTCAGAAGACCTAAGATTAAGAATTGTTGACTTGCATAAAGCTAGAAAGGGTTACAAAAGTATCTCTAAAAGTCTTGATGTTCATCAGTCCACGGTTAGACAAATTGTCTATAAATGGAGAAAGTTCAGCACTGTTGGTATTCTCCCTAGAGAGAGCACAGCGCAGAATGCTCAATGAGGTTAAGAAGAATCCTAGAGTGTCAGCTAAAGACTTACAGAAATCTTTGGAACATGCTAACATCTCCGTTGACGAGTCTACGATACGTAAAACACTAAACAAGAATGGTGTTCATGGGAGGACACCACAGAAGAAGCCACTGCTGTCCAAAAAAAACCACTGCTGCATGTCTGAAGTTCGTAAAAGAGAACCTGGATGTTCCACAGCGCTACTGGCAAAATATTCTGTGGACAGATGAAACTACAGTTGAGTTGTTTGGAAGGAACACACAACATTATGTGTGGAGAAAAAAAAGGCACAGCACACCAACATCAAAACCTCATCCCAACTGTAAAGTATGGTGGAGGGAGCATCATGGTTTGGGGCTGCTTTGCTGCCTCAAGGCCTGGACAACTTGCTATCATCGACAGAAAAATGAATTCCCAATAAATTTTTCAGGAGAATGTAAGGCTATCAATACACAGAAGTTGGGTGATGCAACAGGACAACGACCCAAAACACAGAAGTAAATCAACAACAGAATGGCTTCAACTGAAGAAAATATGCCTTCTGGAGTGGCCCAGTTAGAGTCCTGACCTCAATCCGATTTAAAATGCTGTGGCATGACCTCGAGAGCAGTTCACACTAGAGGTCGACCGATTAATTGGAATGGCCAATTAATTAGGGCCGATTTCAAGTTTTCATAAAAATCGGAAATCGGTATTTTTGGACACCGATTTAGCCGATTTTTTAAAACACCTTTATTTAGTTAGGCAAGTCAGTTAAGAACACATTCTTATTTTCAATGACGGCCTAGGAACGGTGGGTTAACTGCCTCGTTCAGGGGCAAAATGACAGATTTTTACCTTGTCAGCTTGGGGATTCAATCTTGCAACCTTACAGTTAACTAGTCCAACGCTCTAACCACCTGATTACATTGCACTCCACGAGGAGACTGCCTGTTACGCTAATGCAGTAAGAAGCCAAGGTAAGTTGCTAGCTAGCATTAAATTAAAACAATCAATCATAATCACTAGTTAACTACACATGGTTGATGATATTACTAGTTTATCTAGCGTGTCCTGCGTTGCATATAATCGATGCGGTGCGTATTCGCGAAAAAGGACTGTCGTTGCTCCAGCGTGTACCTAACCATAAACATCAATGCCTTTCTTAAAATCAATACACAAGTATATATTTTTAAACCTGCATATTTAGTTAATATTGCCTGCTAACATGATTCATTGCGAACTGTGAAAACTATTTATTCCTAACAAAGACAACTTCGCCAAACGGGGGATGATTTAACAAAAGCGCATTTGCGGAAAAAGCACAATCGTTGCACGACTGTACCTAACCATAAACATCAACGCATTTCTTAAAATCAATACACAGAAGTATATATTTTTAAACCTGCATATTAAGCTAAAAGAAATCCAGGTTAGCAGGCAATATTAACCAGGTGAAATTGTGTCACTTCTCTTGCGTTCATTGCACGCAGAGTCAGTGTATATGCAACAGTTTGGCCCGCCTAATTTGCCAGAATTTTACGTATTTATGACATAACATTGAAGGTTGTGCAATGTAACAGGAATATTTAGACTTAGGGATGCCGCCCGTTAGATAAAATACGGAACGGTTCCGTATTTCACTGAAAGAATAAACGTCTTGTTTTCGAGATGATAGTTTCCGGATTCGACCATATTAATGACCTAAGGCTCGTATTTCTGTGTGTTATTATGTTATAATTAAGTCTATGATTTGATAGAGCAGTCTGACTGAGCGATGGTAGGCACCAGCAGGCTTGTAAGCATTCATTCATACAGCACTTTAGTGCGTTTTGCCAGCAGCTCTTCGCTGTGCTTAAAGCATTGGGCTGTTTATGACTTCAACCCTATCAACTCCCGAGATTAGGCTGGTGTAACCGATGTGAAATGGCTAGCTAGTTAGCGGGGTGCGCGCTAATAGCGTTTCAAACATCACTCGCTCTGAGACTTGGAGTGGTTGTTTGCCTTGCTCTGCATGGGTAACGCTGCTTCGAGGGTGGCTGTTGTCAATGTGTTCCTGGTTCGAGCCCAGGTAGGGGCGAGGAGAGGGACGGAAGCTATACTGTTACACTGGCAATACTAAAGTGCCTATAATAACATCCAATAGTCAAAGGTATATGAAATACAAATTGTATAGAGAGAAATAGTCCTAATAGTCCTATAATTCCTATAACAACTACAACCTGGGAATATTGAAGACTCATGTTAAAAGGAACCACCAGCTTTCATATGTTCTCATGTTCTGAGCGAGGAACTTAAACGTTAGCTTTTTTACATGGCACATATTGCACTTTTACTTTCTTCTCCAACACTTTGTTTTTGCATTATTTAAACCAAATTGAACATGTTTCATTATTTATGTGAGGCTAAATTGATTTTATTGATGTATTATATTAAGTTAAAATAAATGTTCATTCAGTATTGTTGTAATTGTCATTATTACAAATACATTAAATAAAATAAAAACGTTTTTTTTAAAAAAAATATATATATATATATATTTTTTTTTAAAAATATATATATATATATATATATATATATATATATTTTTTTTTTTAAATCGGCCGATTAATCAGTATCGGCTTTTCTTGGTCCTCCAATAATCGGTATCGGCATTGAAAAATCATAATCGGTCGACCTCTAGTTCACACCAGACATCCGAAGAATATTGCTGAACTGAAACAGTTTTGTAAATATGAATGGTCCAAAATTCCTCCTGACCGCTGTGCAGGTCTGATCCGCAACTACAGAAAACGTTTGGTTGAGTTTACTGCTGCCAAAGGAGGGTCAACCAGTTATTAAATCCAAGGGTTCACATACTTTTCCCACCCTCCACATTGAATGTTTACATGATGTTCAATAAAAACATTAAAACATATAATTGCTTGTGTGTTATTAGTTTAAGCAGACTGTGTTTGTCTATTGTTGTGATAGATGAAGATCAGATCTAATTTTATGACCAATGTATGCAGAAATCCAGGTAGTTCCAAAGGGTTCAACATACTTTTTCTTGCCACTGTAGATATTCCTTCCCTTTCTAGAGCGAGAGAGACAGCTGGGTTTAGAGAGAAACACTGACAGATAATGTGGGAAAGAGAGACAGCTGGGTTTAGAGAGAAACACTGACAGACAATGTGGGAGAGAGAGACAGCTGGGTTTAGAGAGAAACACTGACAGATAATGTGGGAGAGAGAGACAGCTGGGTTTAGAGAGAAACACTGACAGACAATGTGGGAGAGAGAGACAGCTGGGTTTAGAGAGAAACACTGACAGACAATGTGGGAGAGAGAGACAGCTGGGTTTAGAGAGAAACACTGACAGACAATGTGGGAGAGAGAGACAGCTGGGTTTAGAGAGAAACACTGACAGACAATGTGGGAGAGAGAGACAGCTGGGTTTAGAGAGAAACACTGACCGACAATGTGGGAGAGAGAGACAGCTGGGTTTAGAGAGAAACACTGACAGACAGACAGTTTGGGAGAGAGGGGAGGAGAAACAGATGAGAGACAGTTTTAAACTGTGTTGGGTGGGGCAGTGGGGGGCTAATGTTTCCTGTTGGACACAACAAAGTACATCTAATAAAAGGACCAAGTCACACACTTTGCTTCTAAAAAACATTTAAAGCACAGAAGCACACACCAGCACATATAGCACTCAACTAAAATACCAATCAACCCAAACACGTAACAGCCAGCCAGCTAGCGCGTCGGGTTATATCACGGTTGCCATAGTTACCGGAGCTGGCGACCTCAAAGCCTGCTGGGATATCAAAGGTTGTAGTGGGAACTCCTCCATTAGCCAGTCCTGCAGCAGCAACATCCCCCTCCACCACCTGATCCAGAGAGATTACATCAACAACACACAATATCCCTGATTCAACTGTTTTTACTGAGCGGCTTGGTACAGATGTAGGATCTGAATTTGACCTTTATGGGCACAGAAATAGAATTCTGTAGCAACAGGTATTGAATGTTTAGTCCATAATATTGAGTGATCTGTTGTTAGCCTATTAGCTGGCCAAAAGTAGGCTACATGAAAAGTGCAATACTGTTAAAGGGGAAATTCGCAGTTGAAACAATAAAGTTTGTTTTGATAAAAAGCTGATGGATGGGGCTGGAGAAATGTAACCACTCTAAAATGCATAGACAGAGCTATGGATGCAAGGATTGACCATCCATTACGTCAAAAATCATAGTTTTAACCATATTTTGAGACTATGCCGTTTACATTTGCTTTATTTACAAATATTGGAGTTAAACAAGATTATATTTGTGGTTCTGATGGGGTATGACAGTTCAACTAAGCTCATGAGGCATTTAGAAGTTATATTCTTCAAGAATCAATGGGTACATTTCATTCATTTATAAGTCCAAAAATGTATGTAGCAACTGCTGATTGCCGCTTTAATATAACCATGTGTTAGTGTGGGTTTTCAGTCAATTTATGTAAATCACGGAGCTCATCTGCATTTCCTGCGGTGCAGCAACATTCTCAGCAACAAGAGAGTGATCAAATTGAAACAGGAATTTCCAACACCAGTAGCTTGTGAAGTCAAACTTAATCTGGACTCTCCCTAAAACAGATCCATCCAATATAATCCAATATAACACAAAATAATCCAATAATTTCATCCCTTATTACTGCAAATCATCCATTTTTTAAATCCCTCTGTATTTCTCACCAGTCTGGGGCTAGCAGAAATCAGGCTTCCTTTCTTCAGCAGCTCTGAGAGGAGAGGGGAGGGAGGCGGCGTGGACTTCTGACTAAGGAGCCTCTTCTGTGGGGAGTCATCTACCAGAGACCCAAGGCTGCCCTCCTTAGGCAGCACCATTGGAGCATCTGACGATGGTAGAAACACAGCCACCCCCTGGGCCTACGTGGACAGAATGGGGGAGAAAAAACCCCATCCTCCTCTATTTAATAGACCACAGCACTTCCACTGTATTCCTTCCAATACTGATAGAATTTATCTTAGACCGTATTTGACCCATTTTGTGCATGCTGATGGATGTGCAAGGCAGTGCTTGAATACAGAATACGCAAGTCACTTGTCATTTGCTACCAATACACACATCAACAACTGTTGAAGACAAAAAGCTAAACAAAGCAGGCATATGATGACCAGTACTTGGGTCCTTCCCTTACCACAGTAGTGCCAGAGGTCTCCTCTGCTTGGGGCATGGCTGTGTCTGTTGGGCGTGTGGGGGTATCTGTCTGTGCCTCCATGCTCGTGGGACTGGCACCCAGAGGGGAGCGTACAGTGACACTGGGCACCCGCTTGGGTGTGTTCTTAACCGCTTGGCGAGCTGAGATCAGAGAGTACGGGTTGTTATCACTAGTAGTTCCTGAGCTTAATCATTGGTCCAATCAGTGGTGCCCAAACATTTGGATGATTATTATTACTATTAGGCCAAAGCTTACCCTGATAGGCTGTATCTGTGGCCTTCCTCTTAAGATCTGCCTCATCCTCATCCTGCTTCTTTTTCCTTCCAAACAAAACCATTTTAAAACACAATCTTCACTGCTAAATCTGGTACAGAATGTACACTCTGAATCACAATGTAGTGTATACAACAAATAAACACAAAGACACTGGTGGACAGACAGACATGCAGACACAAATCGAGAGACAGACAGGTGGACAGACAGACCGGTTTCTTACTGTGATACTTCTGTCCACAGATCCTCCAGCCGGGAGTCCAGATGTCCGGTCTGGATCAGATCCACCTCCTTCTTCAGCTTCCTGTCAGAGCAGGAAGTAGAGGTCACATTGTCATCTACAATGGCTTTGAACAGAAACATTGGCTATGCATTGAGCGCAATGGGTTTAATGTGTGAGAGCGGGAGAGTGCATGAGTGTGTGTGTGTGTAATGTGAGAGAGATAACAAGAGAGAGAGACAGAAAGACAGAGTGAGAGATTGAATGGGTGTGTGAGCAAGAGTGCCCATATGTCTTGACCTGTATTTGTCCTGTGTGTCTCTCAGTAGTTTCTTCAGCTCCTCTATCCTCTCGGCAGTAAGTCTTCGAACGATTACATCCTCGATGGTCTCCACCACCTCACCCTTTTCCCCACGCTTACGCCTGAAACAGCAATGTACATTAGACACATGATTACACTACGTGGGAACTGCTCTGGTGACAGCTGGAGAGCTGCCTACGCAACAGAATACTCCAATAAAGTGCATGTGTGTGTTTGTGTACTCACTTTGGAGCCTCTGTGGTCTCCAGCAGCTCAGAGTACTGAGAGGCACAGTGCTGTGGGGGTCAGAGACACAGACAGCAAGTTATATACATTATATATACACATAAATGTATTAGTGGATTTGGCTATTTCAACCACACCAGTTGCTGACAGGTGTATAAAATTGAGTACACGGCCATGCAACCTCCATAGACAAACATTGGCAGTAGAATGGCCTTCCTGAAGAGCTCAGTGACTTTCAAAGTGGCACCGTCATTGGATGTCACCTTTCCAACAAGTCAGTTTGTCAAATTTCTGCCCCACTAGAGCTGCCACGAACAACTGTAAGTGCTGTTATTATGAATTGGAAACGTCTAGGAGCCACAACAGCTCAGCCGCAAAGTGGTAGGCCACACAAGCTCACAGAATGGGACTGCCGAGTGCTGAAGTGTGTAGTGTGTAAAAATAGTCTGTCCTCGGTTGCAAAACTCACTACTGTGTTCCAAACTGCCTCTGGAAACAACGTCAGCACAATAACTGTTGGTTGGGAGCTTCATGAAATGGGTTTCCATGGCCGAGCAGGCGCACACAAGCCTAAGATCACCATGTGCAATGCCAAGCGTCGGCTGGGAGTGGTTTAAAGCTCGGCACCATTAGACTTTGGAGCAGTGGAAAAGTGTTCTCTGGAGTGATTAGTCATGCTTCATCATCTGGCAGTCCGACGGACGAATCTGGGTTTGGTGGATACCAGGAGAACGCTACCTGCCGAATGCATAGTGACAACTGTAAAGTTTGGTGGAGGAGGAATAATGGTCTGGGGTTGTTTTTCATGGTTCGGGCTAGGCCCATTAGTTTCAGTGAAGGGAAATGTTAACGCTACAGAATAAAATGACATTCTAGACGATTCTGTTTTAGCATGAAAATTCCCTTGTGCACAAAGCGAGGTCCATACAGAAATGGTTTCTCGAGATCGGTGTGGAAGAACTTGACTGGCCTGCACAGAGCCCTGACCTCAACCCCATCAAACACCTTTAGGATGAATTGGAACGCCGACTTCGAGACAGGCCTAATCGCCCAACATCAGCGCCCGACCTCACTAATGCTCATGGAAGAACGTCCCCACAGCAATGTTCTAACGTCTAGTGGAAAGCCTTCCCAGAAGAGTGGAGGTTGTTATAGCAGCAAATGGGGGACCAACTCCATATTAATGCATATGATTTTAGAATGAGACGTTCGACTAGCAGGTGTCCACATGCTTTTGGTCATGTGCTCATTTATAGTAGCTGACCTTTTAACCTTGTTCATCATGACAGAGATTAATTGTTGTGTCACAGCGTGTCTGTCTCATACCTTCTGAGAAAACCAGTCTGGAGGGCGGCCTTGCTCTGAGAAAGGCTTGATGGCTCTGCTGACAGACACCCTGAAAGGCAGGAGGACAATCAAGTAGTGTAATGACCATGTAGAAAAGTTTACAATGCACACTAGAGAAAGAAAAACATGTAGATGACAGATGGGAAAAAGTTGGTAGTGTGTGTTTGTTTACCAGTTTTGGTCTCCGCTTCTCATAACAGAGGAGGCTAGGCATAGTTTCTCCCTCAATGACCACGGTTCCGTCGGGCCAACGGACAGCATCTTGTGTTCTACATAAAGACAGAGATAAGGAAATGATGAAGATTGGAAGAGGTAGGTTAGCAATAGCCCATACATAGATGCTAACTACCTTTAGCTCCTATAGACGATAGTATCTTCTGGCCGGGGGAGTTTTGTTAAAACCTATATATTTTTTACCTTTATTCAACTAGGCAAGTCAGTTAAGAACAAATGATTTACAATGACTGGACGACGCGGGGCCAATTTTGCACCACCCTATGGGACTCCCAATCACGGCCAGATGTGATGCAGCCTGGATTCAAACCAGGTACTGCAGTGGCGCCTCTTGCACTGAGATGCAGTGTCTTAGACCACTGTGCCACTCGGGAGGGTTAAATCAACCCCAAAACCACTAATTCCTACGATTAATAGTGTTAAATAACACTAATATGTGATAACTATTTTTGTGAACAAATGTTTCATGTTGTCATTACAACAAGGTTGGAAGAAATGTGAAAATCTTCTTGGGAAATCTGTTGCAGCTCAAGTCTACTACAAAACCCACAATACAATGCTGTCTCTCTGGGCTGGCTAGCTAGTTAGGTAGCTAGAAAACATAGCTACACACAACAATACCAGCACGTGAAGTAGCTAGCTAGCAATCGGCTAAACAAACTGTGATATAAATGTAAGAGTCTCTCTCACATAAATTCAACTTGCAGTTCGTATCTGCCCAGGGCACGTTTCTTTCACACAGAGATACCTTTGAGGAGATGGGAAACTATTTGAATCGTATTAACGGCCATTGTGTATGTTGACAGTGCATCGTCAATTGACCAAGCTTTGCATTCTGGGACAAGGAGAGCTCTCCTTCAAGTAGTGAATGGGAATCAATCGGGCGCCTGCTAAAAAACGGAACCTTGGCATGAATTTTGCAAACAAGAAGTACAACATTGCAAATCTTTTCCAAGATGTGTGATAATTAACGTGTTCTCTGTAGTAACGTATAGCTTTGGAATTGTAACATTACGTACTTTTGAGGAAAATAGGCAGGTACCCCGACTTTGAGAAGGGATTGCGTGACGGTTAGTTTAGAAACCGCGTGTAGCATTAGGACAACGTGAATGCGATGGGTCGACAGTCAGTTGGGTGGGGCGTTTCTCCATTTATTGCCCATTGGGATACCTCCCTCATCCTTTCTGTAATATCTCTGTTTTCAACAGACACACATGGTGCAGTGCCACATGGTACTTGGAAGGAGAAACAGAGATTAATAATTCGGTACATTGTTGAGATTTAGATATGCTCAGTGAAATATATACTTTGTCATGACGATATCAACAGATGGATGTGTTCTAGACAAGTATGCCCATACCATCTACTGGCTGATTTGGCGACATTAGCGTATTATCCCCTAGGTAGCCTAGTGTTAGAGCGTTGGACCGAAAGGTTGCAAGATCAAATCCCTGAGCTGACACGGTACAAATCTGTCGTTCTGCCCCTGAACAAGGCAGTTAACCCACTGTTCCTAGGCCGTCATTGTAAATAAGAATTTGTTCTTAACTGACTTGCCTAGTTAAATAAAAGGTACAAAAAACAAATATATTTGGCCTTGTGTTTTAGGTTACTGTCCTGCTGAAAGGGGATTTTCAGCAGGACAGTAACTGAATAAATGTTTTCCTCTAGGATTTTGCCTGTACTTCGCGCTATTCAATTTATTATTATTTTTAAACGCTCCCTAGTCCTTGCTGATGACAAGCATACCCATAACATAATGCAGACACCACCATGCTTGAAAATATTAAGAGTGGTACTCAGTGGCGTGTTGTGTTGTAGTTGCCCCAAACATATCGCTTTGTATTCTGGACATAAAATTAATTTCTTTGCCAAATTGTTGCAGTTTTATTTTAGTACCTTTTTTTGCAAACAGGATGCATGTTTTGGAATATTTTATTCTGTAAAGGCTTCCTCCTTTTCACTCTGTCATTTAGGTTAGTATTGTGGATTATTTTATTTATCCGTTATTTTACCAGGTAAGTTGACTGAGAACACGTTCTCATTTACAGCAACGACCTGGGGAATAGTTACAGGGGAGAGTTTCGCAAACAAGAAGTACAACATTGCAAATATTCTCCAAGATGTGTGATAATTAACGTGTTCTCTGTGGTATCGTATAGCTTTGGAATCGTAACATTATGTACTTTTGTTGTTGCTCCATCCTCAGTTTTATCCTATCACAGCCATTAAACTCTCTAAAGTCACCATTGGCCTCATGGTGAAATCCCTGAGCGGTTTCCTTCCTCTCCTGCAACTAAGTTAGGAAGGACACATGCATCTTTGTATTGATACACCAACCAAAGTGTAATTAAGGATGAGGTAGTCGTTCAAAAATCATGTTATAACATTATTATTGCACACAGAGTAAGTCCATGTGACTTGTTAAGCAAATTATTACTCCTGAACTTTAGGCTGGCCATAACAAAGGGGTCGAATACTTGTCTTCAGTCAACATTTCAGCTTTTCATTTTTTATTAATTTGTAAACATTTTTTAAAACATAATTCCACTTTGACAATATTGGATATTATTTGTAAACTGGCGACCCAAAATCTATATTTAACTATCAAACAGGCAAAGCGTCAATACAGGACTAAGATTGAATCGTACTACACTGGCTGTGACGCTCGTTGGATGTGGCAGGGCTGGCAAACTATTACAGACTACAGAGGGAAGCACAGCCACGAGCTGCCCAGTGACACGAACCTACCAGGCGAGCTAAATTATTTCTATGCTCGCTTCTTGGCAAGTAACACTGAAACATGCATTAGAGCATCAGCTGTTCCGGACGACTATGTGATCAACCTCTCCGTAGCCGATGTGAGTAAGACCTTTAAACAGGTCAACATTCACAAGGCTGCAGGGCCAGGCGGATTACCAGGACGTGTACTCCGAGCATGCGCTGACCAACTGGCAAGTGTCTTCACTGACATTTTCAATCTCTCCCTGTCAGAGTCTGAAATACCAACATGTTTCAAGCAGACCACCATAGTCCCCGTGCCCAAGAACACTAAGGTAACCTGCCTTAATCACTACCGACCCGTAGCACTCACGTCTGTAGCCATGAAGTGCTTTGAAAGGCTGGTCATGGCTCACATCAACAACCTTATCCCAGAAACACTAGACCCACTCCAATTTGCATACCGCCCCAACAGAGCCACAGATGATGCAATCTCTATTGCACTCAACACTGCCCTTTCCCAACTGGACAAAAGGAACACCTATGTGAGAATGCTATTCATTGACTACAGCTAAGCGTTCAACACCATAGTGCCCTCAAAGTTCATCACTACGCTAAAGACCCTGGGACTAAATACCTCCCTCTGCAACTGGATCCTGGACTTCCTGACGGGCAGCCCCCAGGTGGTAAGGGTAGGGAACAACAAATCCGCCACGCTGATCCTCAGCATGGGGGCCCCTCGGGTGCATGCTCAGTCCCCTCCTGTACTCCGTTCGCTCATGACTGCATGGCCAGGCACAACTCCAACACCATCATCAAGTTTGCAGAAGAGTACAGTGGTTGGCCTGACCACCGACAACGATGAGACAGCTCATAGGGCGGTGGTCAGAGACCTGGCCATGTGGTGCCAGGACAACAACCTCTCCCGCAACGTGATCAAGACAAAGGAGATGATTGTGGACTACAGGAAAAGGAGGACCGAGCATTCCCCAATTCTCATCGACGGGCTGTAGCAGAACAGTTTGAGAGCTTCAAGTTCTAGGGTGTCCATATCACCAACAAACTATCAAGGTTCAAACACACTAAGACAGTCGTGAAGAGGACACTGCAAAGCCTATAATCTTAATGTTCGTCACTGGAGATGTTTTACAAATATTTTTATTTGACCTTATTTTAACTAGGCAAGTCAATTAAGAACAAACTATTATTTTCAACGACGGCCTATATATACACAGGAATTGCTTACCATGACAACATTGAATGTTCCTGAGTGGCCTAGTTACAGTTGTGACTTAAATCTGCTTGAAAATCTATGGCAAGACTTGAAAATGGCTGTGATCAGTGATCAACAACAAATTTGACAGAGCTAGAAGAGTTTTTTAAAGAATAATGTGCAAATATTGTACAATCCAGTTTCTGCAACGCTCTTAGAGACTTACCCAGAAAGCTTCACAGCTGTAATCGCTGGGAAAAGGTGATTGTAACATGAATTGACTCAGGGCGTTGAATATTCATGTAATTAAGATATAAACTCAGCAAAAAAATAAACGTCCTCTCACTGTCAACTGCGTTTATTTTCTGCAAACTTAACATGTGTAAATATTTGTATGAACATAACAAAATTCAACAACTGAGACATAAACTGAACAAGTTCCACAAACATGTGACTAACAGAAATGGAATAGTGTGTCCCTGAACAAAGGGGTGTCAAAATATCCTTCCTGTTTGGCCCTGTCCGGGGGTGTCATCGGATGGGGCCACAGTGTCTCCTGACCCCTCTTGTCTCAGCCTCCAGTATTTATGCTGCAGTAGTTTATGTGTCGGGGGGCTAGGGTCAGTTTGTTATATCTGGAGTACTTCTCCTGTCATATCCAGTGTCCTTTGTGAATTTAAGTATGCTCTCTCTAATTCTCTCTTTCTCTCTCTCGGAGGACCTGAGCCCTAGGACCATGCCTCATGACTACCTGACATGATGACTCCTTGCTGTCCCCAGTCCACCCGGCCGTGCTGCTGCTCCAGTTTCAACTGTTCTGCCTATGATTATTATTATTTGACCATGCTGGTAATTTATGAACATTTGAACATCTTGGCCATGTTCTGTTATAATCTCCACCCGGCACAGCCAGAAGAGGACTGGCCACCACACATAGCCTGGTTCCTCTCTAGGTTTCTTCCTAGGTTTTTGGCCTTTCTAGGGAGTTTTTCCTAGCCACTGTGCTTCTACACCTTTATTGCTTGCTGTTTGGGGTTTTAGGCTGGGTTTCTGTACAGCACTTTGAGATATCAGCTGATGTACGAAGGGCTATATAAATACATTTCATTTTTATTTTATTTGAACAGTCAGTACTGCAGTGCATCTCCTCCTCATGGACTGCACCAGATTTGCCAGTTCTTGCTGTGAGATGTTACCCCACTCTTCCACCAAGGCACCTGCAAGTTCCCGGACATTTCTGGGGGAATGGCCCTAGCCCTCACCCTCCGATCCAACAGGTCCCAGACGTGCTCAATGGGATTGCGATCCCGGATCTTCGCTGGCCATGGCAGAACATTGACATTCCTGTCTTGCAGGAAATCAGACACAGAACGAGCAGTATGGCTGGTGGCATTGTCATGCTGGAGGGTCATATAAGGATGAGCCTGCAGGAAGGGTACCAATATGAGGGAGGAGGATGTCTTCCCTGTAACGCACAGCGTTGAGATTGCCTGCAATGACAACAAGCCCAGTCCGATGATGCTGTGACACACCGCCCCAGACCATGATGGACCCTCCACCTCCAAATCGATCCCACTCCAGAGTACAGGCCTTGGTGTGACATTCATTCCTTCAATGATAAACGCGACTCCGACCATCACCCCTGGTGAGACACCGCGACTCGTCAGTGAAGAGTACTTTTTGCCAGTCCTGTCTGGTCCAGCGACGGTGGGTTTGTGCCCATAGGCGACGGTGTTGCCGGTGATGTCTGGTGAGGACCTGCCTTGCAACAGGCCTACAAGCCCTCAGTCCAGCCTCTCTCAGCCTATTGCGGACAGTCTGAGCACTGATGGAGGGATTGTGCATTCCTGGTGTAACTCGGGCAGTTGTTGTTGACATCCTGTACCTGTTCCGCAGGTGTGATGTTCAGATTTACCGATCCTGTGCAGGTGTTTTTTCATAACTGTGACCATAATTGCCTACCACCTATAAGCTGTTAGTGTCTTCACGACCGTTCCACAGGTGCATGTTCATTAATTGTTTATGGTTCATTGAACAAGCATGGGAAACCGTGTTTATACCCTTTATAATGAAGATCTGTGAAGTTTTTGGGGGATTTTTACGAATTATCTTTGAAAGACAGGGTCCTGAAAAAGGGACGTTTCTTTTTTTTGCTGAGTTTATTAGTGCTTTATTTTTCATAAATATTTAACAAAATGTTAGAATTTTTCTTCCACTTTGACAGAGTATTTTGTGCAGATCATTGACAAAAAATGGCAAATTAAATCCATTTAAATCCCACCTTGTAACAAAATAAAATGGGGGAAAAAAATCAATGGGTGTGAATACTTTCTGAAGGCACTGTAAGCTTCCACCAAATTGACAGGAGTTTCATGATTTTTTATTTCAGGGGGTGGGTTAAATCTTTAAGAGCCCAGATGCTTGCTCTAAACCTTAACACAGGGGCGGCAGCTAGCCTAGTCGTTAGAGCATTGGACTAGTTACAGAAAGGTTACAAGATCGATCGAGCTGACAAGGTAAAAATCTGTCGTTCTGCCCCTGAACAAGGATGTTAACCCACTGTTCCTAGGCTGTCATTGAAAATAAGAATTTGTTCTTAACTGACTTGCCTAGATAAATAAATAAAATAAACACGCATCGCTTGCGGTACGGTTTTGGAAACATAAGGAACGTATCTTTCATATCAGCTATTTTTTTTTCTAAAACCAAAAGGTTAAATTACAACACACCTTTATAGTGTTTGGTTTCACACACTGCCATATGTCCCTGTTACAGCGCTAGTTTACAGAAAACAGACGGAGGACAGTCGACTGACTACCTGTGCTAATTACCTATTTGCGTCTACAAACACCTGTGTGTAAACGGAAGACGGACGCCACAAACGTGTTGTCACTGACAAATACTGTCGACTGCAACTGTGCTAAAACAGTAAGTGTGTATTTGTGAAATTATTTCGATGTGATACGAAAGGAGAGGGATTCATGTTTCTAGAACTGTACCGCAATTGAGAATCGATTCATGTTAATGTTCAGACCGAGCGTCCTGCTCTTAACAAAACTTCCCCTTACAGAAGACTCCTTCGTCCAATGACTCATTACCGAGAGTCATGATCAAGAGCTACGCCTAACCCTAAGTCCAGGTTGGACGTTTAGATGGAGTATTTGGCTGCCAGAGCCAATTCGCCTCTAAATAGAACATGAAAGGTCCTTGGACTACAAGGAGTAACATTATGCTCCTTTAGTCTATTATTAGGCTAACTTCGATTTGACCAGGGATGCAAACTGCTGAGGGCCCAAAAAGTTTACACTTTTTTTTTGTTGCATTGAAACATGCAAAAAAATCCCTGCTAGGGGGAAATGGAGGTTTTAACTAATTAATCAACAAAGAATATGATCTACATGATCAGTCTCTGTGTGTAAAATAAAAAGTGGTTAATGTGAACATAACTCAGAGCTAAAAATGTAAAGGAAGCAATCCAATATTATTTGTTGCCTAGACTTTACTGCAAATGACACTCAAGTCTTGAGAAAAAACAATACACTAATATTGCAGTTAGCCATGACAGCCTTCATAATAGAACGCCTGTGACCACACACATAAATATTGCACTTAGGGGAAAAAAACATCTTAAAGTAGAAATAGAATGAAACAAACTGGCATTCTATATTTGCTCTATTATAGTGGCCACTATAGACACAAATCAAATGCACAAGGCTACACGTGTGCAAAAATAACATTCACAGAGTAAAACTAAGTATAATCCCCCCCCCCCCCCCCCCCCACACACACACACACACACACACACACATTACTGTCAAGTTCAACACAACAAAAGCAATATCTTTGGGCTACACTGCACATTAATACATTAGACACTTTCTGTCTGTGGACATCTGTTCTACAATGTACCAGCAAAAGTGAGAAAGTGTGTGGTGTTCCTTTCACCTCTGTAGTGGCAATCAGCATAAGCCAGGCCCATTTCCAACTACACTTGATCCCTGAATCCACTTGTTTAACAACCAACGACTAATTTTCACCTAATTCTCTCATTCTGAAAATTAATCACATACAGTAAAGGGAAAACATTAGTTAACAGATAGTGGTTCGTTCCTTTGCTAGTTAACGTTTTACACAGATTGCCAGGGTCCAGTAAGCAACTAACGCGTTATAACTTGAGGAACGGCAAGGAGTCGTAAACCAGTTAACACTATAGCGAATTGGTTAGGTTACTAATGTAAATTAATCTGATGTTGTAAAGTTAGCTAGCTAACTTTAGCTGTCCGACTTTTAGCAAGCACATTTTCACACCATAAACTAAATTATTTGATCAGATAAATTGGATAATGTTGCTCAACATTTTTATGGCTAGCTAATGGAGAATTCGATCCAGCTAGCAAGATACAACGCTAATAGTTGTTCCACCACACTTTCTCCCTCACCTCAAACTTTCCAAAATGCCAGTAGTTTTTCAGTTACAGCTCATGAAGTACGCTTCATCACCTTCTCCGTGGTCAAGCTTAACGTTACGGCTTCGTTATCGTTCAGGGGACGAGCTGTTGTAACTGGCAAGCTGCCTTGACAGAGCGCGCGCGGATGCTGTCTCTTCTCTCTTCAGCCGCGTGCTGCGCTGCATTCTGTTGTTATGTGAACGATTGGCTGAGCCTTGGATACAGCCAGTATTGCTACAAACGCGCATCACTCGTGCACTTACAGCCAGTAGTGATCCAACCCCCCCAAAAAAACTTTTCTCATCGGATCTACACGAATTACGTAAGTCACCTATTTTGGATTCAAAACGGTGAATTTCGCCGAAATGTGACTAGTTTGCATCCATGGATTTGACAGGTCGCTGCGCAGGGGTGATGGGGGAACCAACCTTAGCCTAGATTTGAGCTCTGACCTAACTAGTTAGCTAAACAGCAAGCTACAATCTTGTTAATGCAAAGAAAGCTACAATCTTGTTAATGCAAAGAAAGGTCCAATCTAGCAAACTAGAAAAGCATAACATCACCACTAGGTAATCTAACCCAATATTTGTTTTTGTTGTTTACCATATTCGGCTAGGAATTTAGCTAGCTAGCTTGCCCGGCGCTAACAAAACCCAGGAAGGCTAACTAGACAAATATAATGTATAAAGCCAGCTAGCTACAAATATATTGTAGATTACATTTGAAATGTATGTGTATGTTGTAGCTGCATTTGCAAGCAAGCAAACAATAACAAATAATACTCACTCCCGACTCCACTCGCCATTTTTTTCTTTGTCGACGGGGCCTCGCCACTAAACTTCCGCCGGAATCATTTCAATGTAGTACAGGCGCTGACATACCAAGAAATCACATACCCTTTCCTTAATACAGGGGGATTAGCTCAAATGGTAGAGCGCTCGCTTAGCATGCGAGAGGTAGCGGGATCGATGCCCGCATCCTCCATTCTTTGAATTGCGTGTGGTATGTTAGAAATGGGTTGCTGCAGTACTATTCTTTTGCAGTGTTGGAAAAAGTACTCAATTGTCAAACTTGAGTAAAAGTAAAGATACCCTAATAGAAAATTACTCAAGTAAAATACTACTTGAGTAAAAGTCTAAAAGTATTTGGTTTGAAATATACTTAACTATTAAAAGTACATGGAATTGCTAAAATGTACTTAAGTATCAAAAGTCGAAGTATACACTACTTTACACCACTGGACTTTTGTGACCTTTTTCGCCCATCATGTCCAAATCATCCTAAAGTACAGTATGTAAAATGTTTTTAGGTATGATGTAGTTTGTTGATTAAGACGACATGGAAGCATGTCAAATGTATGATAAAAAAAACAGCCTTTGTGTCGGGTTATGAGTAAAGTAGGACATTTATCATAGGAGTAACGGGAGTATCCTACGAATGTGTCCTACTCCGGGGCATGGTCACGTTAAGCCCTGCCTCACCGTGTGTATCTATAATGTGACTGCTGAAAGGATATTTGGTTTATCCATACAGCTGCGATCTAGCTAGTTTTTTGTGTGTTAAATTTGATCTCTCATCAAAATGACGACAAGCGAGGAATAAGGAAAACACAACAACAATGTTATGGTGGCTCATTAGGAAGATGAAACGCATTTTAAAATTCATGACACTGAAACAAAAGGGGTAAACAGCAAGTTTTTATATTCCGATATGATATCGATATCAAATTAAAAAAGTATGAAACTGATATCAATATGGACTTTCCATATTGGTGGCCAACATTACTCCTGAATCATGATCAGATCAGCTCACCTATAGGAATAATCACAGCAATGAGCTCCCGAGTGGCACAGTGGTCTAAGGCACTGCGGTCCTTGGTTTGAATCCAAGCTGTGTCACATCTGGCTGTCATTGGGAGTCCCATAGGGCGGCGCACAATTGGCTCAGCAAATGAATTACTTAAAAATCATACAATGTGATTTTCTGGATTTTTGTTTTAGATTCCGTCTCTCACAGTTGAAGTGTACCTATGATAAAAATTACAGACCTCTACATGCATTGTAAGTAGGAAAAACTGCAAAATCGGCAGTGTATCAAATACTTGTTCTCCCCACTGTATAACGTGATTTGACGTAATTTTATCTGTGGCCAATGACATTGAGCCTTCTTGGAAGGGCCTTCTAATGTAAATCTATGGCAGGACCTAAAGGGCTTGAATTTTTATGTCTACCTTTACTAAGGACGGGTGATGTAGTTTCTCCATGAGTGACAGAACACTAAGCCAATCACGGTGCAATGCTCCGATTTTCTGCTGACTTGTCCCACCACCACAGAAAGCACTGAGCTAGGCTTAAACACCTGCATTTTGGAGCTGCCTTACTCATGAAAACAAAAAAGAGACCATGTTTGTCTTTTTTAACTCAATGATATATATATATTTTACATTGTTAGCAAACAGATATGTGACTTGTTTTAATGCCAAAATACATGCAAAACAGGCAAGCCTCCCCACCAAAAAATATTGAAATATTTTTTTTTTTGCTAAAAATGTGGGTCCATTGCCCTTATCCAACCCTAACCGTTTTTAAACTTCCATGGGGTGACTTCAGAGTTTAACGACCCAAGGATACTGTTTAGACTTTTCTGTCACATTTTTACCTATAGGTACTGTACATGGTTTCCTCAATTGTCAAACTTGAGTAAAAGTAAAGATACCCTAATAGAAAATTACTCAAGTAAAATACTACTTGAGTAAAAGTCTAAAAGTATTTGGTTTGAAATATACTTAACTATTAAAAGTACATGGAATTGCTAAAATGTACTTAAGTATCAAAAGTCGAAGTATACACTACTTTACACCACTGGACTTTTGTGACCTTTTTCGCCCATCATGTCCAAATCATCCTAAAGTACAGTATGTAAAATGTTTTTAGGTATGATGTAGTTTGTTGATTAAGACGACATGGAAGCATGTCAAATGTATGATAAAAAAAACAGCCTTTGTGTCGGGTTATGAGTAAAGTAGGACATTTATCATAGGAGTAACGGGAGTATCCTACGAATGTGTCCTACTCCGGGGCATGGTCACGTTAAGCCCTGCCTCACCGTGTGTATCTATAATGTGACTGCTGAAAGGATATTTGGTTTATCCATACAGCTGCGATCTAGCTAGTTTTTTGTGTGTTAAATTTGATCTCTCATCAAAATGACGACAAGCGAGGAATAAGGAAAACACAACAACAATGTTATGGTGGCTCATTAGGAAGATGAAACGCATTTTAAAATTCATGACACTGAAACAAAAGGGGTAAACAGCAAGTTTTTATATTCCGATATGATATCGATATCAAATTAAAAAAGTATGAAACTGATATCAATATGGACTTTCCATATTGGTGGCCAACATTACTCCTGAATCATGATCAGATCAGCTCACCTATAGGAATAATCACAGCAATGAGCTCCCGAGTGGCACAGTGGTCTAAGGCACTGCGGTCCTTGGTTTGAATCCAAGCTGTGTCACATCTGGCTGTCATTGGGAGTCCCATAGGGCGGCGCACAATTGGCCCAGCAAATGAATTACTTAAAAATCATACAATGTGATTTTCTGGATTTTTGTTTTAGATTCCGTCTCTCACAGTTGAAGTGTACCTATGATAAAAATTACAGACCTCTACATGCATTGTAAGTAGGAAAAACTGCAAAATCGGCAGTGTATCAAATACTTGTTCTCCCCACTGTATAACGTGATTTGACGTAATTTTATCTGTGGCCAATGACATTGAGCCTTCTTGGAAGGGCCTTCTAATGTAAATCTATGGCAGGACCTAAAGGGCTTGAATTTTTATGTCTACCTTTACTAAGGACGGGTGATGTAGTTTCTCCATGAGTGACAGAACACTAAGCCAATCACGGTGCAATGCTCCGATTTTCTGCTGACTTGTCCCACCACCACAGAAAGCACTGAGCTAGGCTTAAACACCTGCATTTTGGAGCTGCCTTACTCATGAAAACAAAAAAGAGACCATGTTTGTCTTTTTTAACTCAATGATATATATATATATTTTACATTGTTAGCAAACAGATATGTGACTTGTTTTAATGCCAAAATACATGCAAAACAGGCAAGCCTCCCCACCAAAAAATATTGAAATATTTTTTTTTTTGCTAAAAATGTGGGTCCATTGCCCTTATCCAACCCTAACCGTTTTTAAACTTCCATGGGGTGACTTCAGAGTTTAACGACCCAAGGATACTGTTTAGACTTTTCTGTCACATTTTTACCTATAGGTACTGTACATGGTTTCCTGCTGATCTTGCTCTGCTGAAGTGCAATATCAGACTCTAGTGGTCAGATGCTATCATGGCATTCTGATATAATATGACTTGGTGCCATCAGTAGCAATTATTTGATTGGTTCTTATGACTCCAGTTAGTCACTCCTATGAATATGACATCTTAAAGCAAGTGTTATAATGCATCATAAGTGTATCAAAAGGCATTTCAAATGCAGTTATGAAGCATGATGTGTGTATGTGCTTCGTAGAAAGTATCAGCACATCTGTTCTCAACTAATCTTTATTAAAAAGTTAAATCAACTCAGTAAAAGTTCACAGTTTGGATTGTTTTATCTATATTAACAGATATCATTTTCAGGACTCATTCAAACTTATCATAGCAAAGGGACGTGAGCTCATGGCAGCCATAAAAGGAGAACACATTTATGCACTAAGCGATGGTTTCCCAGACCCAGATTTAAGCCAAATCCTGGACAAACAATAATTATCAATGGAACATGGTCATTGAAAGTGCATTATAATCCAGGACTAGGCTTAATACCAGGCCTACGAATGTTAAACATAATGCCCTTTGCTACCACACACACACATACACTGCATACCTTATATTGTAACATTGGCCTCATTCCAGGCTGATTACATTGCAGTCATTGCATTGCATCAACTACTGTTCAACTACTGTACTAGCATCAGGCACAGGGTCGCTACAGTATATGAAATTTATATCCAGGCGTTGTGAGATCTGGCAGGTGTCTAGAAGGTAGTAGGCCTGGAGCGAGTCCAATGTTTGTGACAGTTGATAAACATAACAACATTAATTAAATCTGGTCAGATCAGAAACACTCATAGCATACATAACAGACAGTGTATATAACACTGAACAGCCCTGATATCCCACATTTCACTCTAATCTGGTACAGGGGGCTCTGATTGTCTGATTAACAACATAATGTCAGAGTAGTGTTACCAAGCCCCTGCTATACACATTGGGTGACCCTGCTGGCTGCAGCTTCTCTACACTGGGGGCTGTTCCAGAAAGTTGGATCAATGATTTAGCCGGCTTACTGTTCAAAATGGTAATCGAGCAGTAAATAAATAGTTATATGTGGCTGTTTATCAAATGTAGCTACCCCACTGGTTTAAGGCACTGGTCTAATCTTCATAGAGACAGCTTTCAGAGAATAATGATAACCTTTCCAGTGATTCCAATTGACACTTGTAGTGTAATGTTTGGTGGTTCCCCATAGGTACTCTCCATTGATGTTAGCGTAGTGACAAGAACCATACCAACATGCCCCATAGTAAGTAGCTGCACAGTTCTCAGACCAAGTGTCCTGGTCTTTGTCGAAGGTGCTGAACATCAACCCGCTATGATAGGCCAGTGAGTCACCTTGGAAACAGAAAAAAATGTATATTTAGAGTGTTTGCATTTTCTAAAAACTCTACAATAGCAACCCAACTTACCATAGCTAAGCCATTTAATTACCTCACTATAGACCTACCTATCTAAAACAGCCACTATTACTACTGCAATGTACTGTTACTACTACTACTTCTGGGCTGCTTACTACTACTACTACTACTATTACTACTACTACTACTACTACTACTACTTCTGGGCTGCTTACTACTACTACTACTACCACTACTACTACTACTACTATTACTATTACTACTACTACTACTACTACTACTACTACTACTACTACTACTTCTGGGCTGCTTACTACTACTACTACTACTACTATTACTACTACTACTACCACTACTACTACTACTACTACTACTACTACTACTACTTCTGGGCTGCTTACTACTACTACTACTACCACTACTACTACTACTACTACTACTATTACTACTACTACTACTACTACTACTACTTCTGGAATGCTTACTACTACTACTACTACCACTACTACTACTACTACTACTACTACTACTTCTGGGATGCTTACTACTACTACTACTACTACTACTTCTGGGCTGCTTACTACTACTACTACTTCTGGAATGCTTACTACTACTACTACTACCACTACTACTACTACTACTACTACTATTACTACTTCTGGGCTGCTTACTACTACTACTACTACTATTACTACTACTACTACCACTACTACTACTACTACTACTTCTGGGCTGCTTACTACTACTACTACTACCACTACTACTACTACTACTACTACTATTACTACTACTACTACTACTACTACTTCTGGAATGCTTACTACTACTACTACTACCACTACTACTACTACTACTACTACTACTACTTCTGGGATGCTTACTACTACTACTACTACCACTACTACTTCTGGGCTGCTTACTACTACTACTACTACTACTATTACTACTACTACTACTTCTGGGATGCTTACTACTACTACTACCACCACTACCACTACTACTACTACTACTACTACTTCTGGGCTGCTTACTACTACTACTACTACTACTACTACTATTACTACTTCTGGGCTGCTTACTACTACTACTACTACTACTACTCCTACTACTACTACTTCTGGGCTGCTTACTACTACTACTACTACTACTACTACTACTACTACTACTACTACTTCTGGGCTGCTTACTACTACTTCTACTACTACTACTACAACTACTACTAGGCTACAGTTACAACATGCACCACTACTGCCGTCACAACTTCTACAGTTATCCCACTACAGGCCCACCACTAGTTCCAACACAGTCACTACTTCTATTACATTCTCCTACATTTTCCAACACAGTCACTACTTCTATTACATTCTCCTACATTTTCCAACACAGTCACTACTACTATTACATTCTCCTACATTTTCCAACACAGTCACTACTTCTATTACATTCTCCTACATTTTCCAACACAGTCACTACTTCTATTACATTCTCCTACATTTTCCAACACAGTCACTACTTCTATTACATTCTCCTACATTTTCCAACACAGTCACTACTACTATTACATTCTCCTACATTTTCCAACACAGTCACTACTACTATTACATTCTCCTACATTTTCCAACACAGTCACTACTACTATTACATTCTCCTACATTTTCCAACACAGTCACTACTTCTATTACATTCTCCTACATTTTCCAACACAGTCACTACTTCTATTACATTCTCCTACATTTTCCAACTCAGTCACTACTTCTATTACATTCTCCTACATTTTCCAACACAGTCACTACTACTATTACATTCTCCTACATTTTCCAACACAGTCACTACAACTATTACATTCTCCTACATTATCCAACACAGTCACTACTACTGTTACATTCTCCTACATTTTCCAACTCAGTCACTACTTCTATTACATTCTCCTACATTTTCCAACTCAGTCACTACTACTATTACATTCTCCTACATTTTCTAACACAGTCACTACTTCTATTACATTCTCCTACATTTTCCAACTCAGTCACTACTACTATTACATTCTCCTACATTTTCTAACACTGGCCTCTAACAATTTAAACTTCCATACATTTCCAATTGCATACAAAATAGAAATGCCACCACTTTTCAACCTCATATTCATAATTTCCAGCACCACCCCAACACCAACATACATGTATGTATAAAAACAAATGTTTTTAAAAGGGCGGATGCACACCAGATGATGTCAAAAGTGTTTCTGGATGATCATCTGGTTAACATCATGTGATTTTTAACCAACTCTGAGCAGGCAAAGGTTAGTAAAGTAACATTTACCAACTCATAGTTGGTGAAAATCACATGATACACACCAGATGATGTTAAAAGTGTTTCTGGATGATCATCTGGTTAACATCATGTGATTTTTAACCAACTCTGAGCAGGCAAAGGTTAGTAAAGTAACATTTACCAACTCATAGTTGGTGAAAATCACATGATACACACCAGATGATGTTAAAAGTGTTTCTGGATGATCATCTGGTTAACATCATGTGATTTTTAACCAACTCTGAGCAGGCAAAGGTTAGTAAAGTAACATTTACCAACTCATAGTTGGTGAAAATCACATGATACACACCAGATGATGTCAAAAGTGTTTCCAATGACACAATGGACAACATAGCCTATTTTCCTCTATCCTTTTGACTACAACACATAGTAAAGTGCTGTTTTCACACTTTGATGTTGGGGTGGTGCTGGAGATGATTCATGTGAAGTTGACAATTTAAGGATGAGTGACAACTGAAGTAAGCACACATTTTTTTTCAGGAAAATTACCCTTTAAAGTGCTCTGAAGTTTATAGGACAAAAACACAGCATTTGTTCTCAGACAGCTGTGAAGCCAGAGCACATTGTGTGAATGACTTGTGTTCCTCTTTGAAAATGGTATCACCGACAAGGCAAAAACAACAAATGTTGTCTTTCACTCACCTGCCCCTCCGTTGGTGAATCCAGTGACATGTAGCTTGTATCCGTCCCTTGTATCCGTGCCTCAGAGTCCAAAAAGAAGGAAGAGTACATGGCAAACACACGGTTTCCTTCAAAGTCCTCCATGTCTACCCTCAGCTCATACTTCCTCCTCTTAGTGAGAAGGTGGATGTTCTCCAGTCCTGAAGAGACAACGCTAGATCAGATTGCAGATTACAGTATACAAAGTTATCATTTGTATACTCTACTTGTTTCATCTTATTTTGGGGTATTCTTTTCTTATTTTTTTGCTAAAGTAAATTCTCACCTAGCCAGTATTCTCCCTCTGGGTTTCCAAAACCAACTTTGTTCAGAGATCCATCTATCCTCCTCTGGATTACCTGAGAGAGAGTGAGACAGACAGACAGACAGACAGACAGACAGACAGACAGACAGACAGACAGACAGACAGACAGACAGACAGACAGACAGACAGAGAGACAGACAGACAGACAGACAGACAGACAGACAGAGAAAGATGTTTAGCAACTGTTCACATGGTCTGTAAGAAATGTTAATAAGAGCCCAACATAGTACTATGATACTCACAGTCCACTTGCCTCCATCTGTGTTCATGTCACAGTACACTTGAACAGGTGTCAAAAAGGGGTAGATGGGGTAGACGCCACTTGCTTGCTAGATGTTGTAGACTTCATTCATTAGTCTGCATCCAGGTTGATATCACATTGAGGGGCAGAGTGGACTGCTGCAACAGCCAGAAGTAACACTGCCAACATGTGAGCCGTAGAGAGAGAGGAGAAAGAGAGAGAGAGGGGGAGAGAGAGGAGAAATAGAGAAAGTGAGAGAGAGCGACAGAGAGAGAAAGGTGATTTAAAGTTTCAAACAAAACCTCTACCTTTCAATTTAATTCACACATAACATCTTCAAGAAAATACAATTATTTGATTTAAGTCAGTCTCACCATCAATATAGTTCAAAGATTTTCAGCCTCAAGTTCAAACCTTAAACAGAAATATTGAATACGATAGAGGTTAGAAAAAACAGTTAGTTGAATTCTAGCGATTGAATTTTTAAATATGCAGTCCAACCCTAAAGTGTCCCTGTCCTACCCAGCTGACTGACAAGCATCAGTGTCCACTGTTTCTGTTCTAGCACTCTCTGAGCTTTAGGAAGACTTTTATACAGCCATATATGAATATTAATTTACATATTAACATAAATGTGATGGAGAGGTGGAACCCAACACTAGAGGATTCAAACAGGTCACATGACGTTACACAGGTTGCACAAATCACAGTGTAACAGCAATCCAGTTCTAAATTGTATCTTTCTGTGATGAAATGTTGTTGGTGACCGAAAGGTCAGAAGAAGAATACTTTTATGGTCGATTGTCATTTTCAGATCATGAACATTCATCTTTTATTGCCACCAGCAGGTCACTGACTACTGGCTTACAGATAGACGGTTGAATGTTGGTGGTAGCCTCGCAAAGCCACCTGATCCTGCAAGCTTACATTAAAGCCTTTTACACAGCGTGAATCAGTCTGGTATTTATGAGTCTATGTTGGTGGTACCACTTCAATGCTTTTAGCCCAAACTGTTTTCAGGAGCTACTCGTTAATTCCCTTTCTGATTTTAATGCTGTGAACCCTATATATTTGATGTATTTATTTATAGGGGAACAATGCACATGAATCAACATCAATATTACAATAATGCAACATTCATGTAAATGTGCAGGGGCTAGCCAAAAACTAATTTGCACCCGTAGTCCCTGGGCAGGTAAGGGCCTTTACACAGCCACTATACAAATACTCACTAAAACAATACAAAATACATTACATCCAATAATATATAATTCTAACAACAACAACTTATTCGTATAAAAAAAAACACTATCTTCAACTGTCGTCTTACATATGAGGAACCACAGATAAATTGTGTACAGTTTTGAATAGATTTGAGCCATGTTTTCAATTTAAAAGTACAATAAGCAGTGCAGCTTCTCAAGTCCAAGGGAGTTACGTACGCCTCTTGCAGAGGGTACGCAACACCCTGCTACAACAAGGATGACAAAGGCAGAGAATATACCGTTTACTGGGAATTTATTTATTCCTTCATACGGTAATATGGGGAAAATGGGCTGGATGGAACCAAAGCAAAGAAAGTAAATGTCAAAGCCCCCTCTCCTACCTTACCTTACTACCCACTACTTACCTAACCTACCCTCTCCTACCTTACCTGCCTACCCACTACTTATCTAACCTACCCTCTCCTACCTTACCTTACTACCCACTACTTACCTAACCTACCCTCTCCTACCTTACCTGCCTACCCAATACTTACCTAACCTACCCTCTCCTACCTTACCTGCCTACCCACTACTTACCTAACCTACCCTCTCCTACCTTACCTGCCTACCCACTACTTACCTAACCTACCCTCTCCTACCTTACCTGCCTACCCACTACTTACCTAACCTACCCTCTCCTACCTTACCTGACTACCCACTACTTACCTAACCTACCCTCTCCTACCTTACCTGCCTACCCAATACTTACCTAACCTACCCTCTCCTACCTTACCTGCCTACCCACTACCTACCTAACCTACCCTCTCCTACCTTATCTGACTACCCACTACTTACCTAACTTAGCACCACCTGGTGCACTAACCAAAACACAGGGGGTGGTCCGCACAGGTCTTACCTAGTGTGCATAGGCAGTAAATACTACGGGTTATGTATGCCCATTGCATTCAAGTATATTGTAGCTCTAACAAAGGACAATTGACCAAATTTACTGTGCCGAAAAGAGACAACGCAATCCCCTCTAGTTACTGTCCTTGTTATCCTGGAGGTTCTTTCCTTGATCATCATATGCAGGCATAGGGGTGGAGACAATGCAGGATCTTAAAGACAAGGCTTGCATCTACATACTGCTTAAACCTATCCAGAATGAATAAATTATGTTTGTGAATGGTGACAATGGTGGTAACTGTTTGGTTTGTTATCAAAAATCTTGTGTTTGTTTGTAGAGTGATTCAATTGAATAGTCGCTCTTGCTTGTGACGAGCATGTGAGGCAATATCTCAGATGTGAGAAGATCAGAGCATGCATATATAGTCTGGCGGCCTCCAGAGGAAGGTAATCTAAAGTTGGATAATCCAAACTTGACCGTGTTAACTACCTTCTTCACATGTTTCTTAAATGTCAAGTTGGAGTCCAAAATGACATCGAGATACCTGAAGTTAGACAACTTTCAGATTGTCCCCATTAACAAGAACAGCCCGTTGGGAAGAATCAATGGATTTCTTAGAGAAGTACATACAAACAGTCTTGTCGATATTTAAATGCAGGCAATAATCAGTTATCCATTTAAAAGCGTCTACCATAGCTTCAGTTAACTTGTCTATTTTTTGAGTGTACAAACTGGACTGTATCGTCTGCATACATATGCATGTTAACTTGTGGGCAAGCAAGTTGGAGATAATTTATATAGATGGTAAACATAATGGGCCCTAATATTGACCCTTGTGGGACCCCAATGTTATAGTAAAGAGAGTCTGACTGAGTGTCCCCCAGACGAACCCTTTGACTTCTGTTTGTCAGATAGGAATACATCCAACTAATAACTTCAGTGGATACATTAATGGAGGATAGTTTGGATAGGAGGACCTTATGATTCACAGTATCAAAGGCCTTTTTAAGATCCAACAAGACTGCACCGACTTTCACCATCTATGTCCAGTTTTAGATGTAATGCACTCCAGAAAATAACATTTGGCTGTTTCGGTAGAATGGTTAGTTCTGAATCCAAATTGCATTTAATGTATGGAGTTTTCTTGATTCAGGTGATCAGTCAGATGATCAGCCACACATCTTTCAGCTACTTTTGATAGCACTGGAAGAATGCTTATTGGTCAGTTATTTTCCACCAGTGTTGGGTCACCGGATTTTAAAACAGATGTACAATAGGGGCAATCAGACAATATTTGTGTTTCTTCAGGAATACAGTGTCTAAACCAAATACATACAGTTGAAGTCGGAAGTTTACATACACTTAGGTTGGAGTCATTAAAACTTGTTTTTCAATCACTCCACAGATTTCTTGGCAACAAACTATAATCTTGGCAAGTCGGTTTTGTGCATGACGCAAGTAGCTTGTCCAACAATTGTTTACAGACAGATTATTTCACTTATAATTCACTGTATCACAATTCCAGTGGGTCAGAAGTTTACATGCACTAAGTTGACTGTGCCTTTAAACAGCTTGGAAAATTCCAGAAAAGAATGTAATGGCTTTAGAAGCTTCTGATAGGCTAATTTACATCATTTGAGTCAATTGGAGGTGTACCTTTGGATTTATTTCAAGGCCTACCTTCAAACTCAGTGCCTCTTTGCTATACATCATGGGAAAATCTAAAGAAATTAGCCAAGACCTCAGAAAAACATTGTAGACCTCCACAAGTCTGGTTCATCCTTGGGAGCAGTTTCCAAACGCCTGAAGGTAACACGTTCATCTGTACAAACAATAGTAAGCAAGTATAAACACCATGGGCCCACGCAGCCGTCATACCGCTCAAGAAGGAGACGCGTTCTGTCTCCTAGTGATGAACATACTTTGGTGCGAAAAGTGCAAATCAATCCCAGAACAACAGCAAAGGACCTTGTGAAGATGCTGGAGGAAACCGGTACAAAAGTATCTATATCCACAGTAAAATGAGTCCCTGACCTCAATCCTATATACATTTGTGGGCAGAACTGAAAAAGCATGTGCGAGCAAGGAGGCCTACAAACCTGACTCAGTTACACCAGCTCTGTCAGGAGGAATGGGCCAAAATTCACCCAACTTATTGTTCGAAGCTTGTGGAATGCTACCCGAATCGTTTGACCCAAGTTAAACCATTTAAAGGCAATGCTACAAAAAATTAAGTGTATGTAAACTTCTGACCCACTGGGAATGTGATGAAAGAAATAAAAGCTGAAAAAAATAATTTACTCTACTATTATTCTGACATTTCACATTCTTAAAATGAAGTGGTGATCCTAACTGACCTAAGACAGGGAATTTTTACTATGATTAAATGTCAGGAATTGTGAAAAACTGAGTTTAAATGTATTTGGCTAAGGTGTATGTAAACTTCTGACTTCAACTATATTTTGTTCTAGAGATCCTGAAGAAACTAATAATAATGTGCACTGCTGATGCTGAGGAAATTCAGGAATTTCAGGAATTCTGAGTTTATTATTATCTATTTGAGTGAGAACTGTGGTCTTGGTTGAACATCTTTGAGCCAGTTCCCTGACAGAGTCAACAAAACAATTGTTGAAGGTGGTGGATATGAAAATGTAGTCTTGAATTAGGATCCCATGAACCTTTTAATTCAGGATGTTTTTTGGACTTTTCAGCTCCTATCCCTTTTAGTTTGTTGAGATTTTCCCAAATCACTTTGCCATTTCCTTTTGCTTCATTGATCACTCCGAGGAAGAACTCTGCTTTTGTTATATTCCTTACCACCTCATTTATCAGTGATGTAAATAACTCAGCAAAAAAACAAACGTCCTCTCACTGTCAACTGCGTTTATTTTCTGCAAACTTAACGTGTAAATATTTGTAGGAACAAAACAAGATTCAACAACTGAGACATAAACTGAACAAGTTCCATAGACGTGACTAACGTAAATGGAATGATGTGTCCCTGAACAAAGGGGGGGTGGGGTCAAAATCAAAAGTAACAGCTAGTGTCTGGTGTGGCCACCAGCTGCATTAAGTACTGCAGTGCATCTCCTCCTCATGGACTGCACCAGATTTGCCAGTTCTTGGTGTGAGATGTTATCCCGCTCTTCCACCAAGGCACCTACAAGTTCCCGGATATTTCTGGGGGGAATGGCCCTAGCCCTCACCCTCTGATCCAACAGGTCCCAGACATGTTCAATGGGATTGAGATCCGGGCTCTTCGCTGGCCATGGCAGAACACTGACATTCCTGACTTGTAGGAAATCACGCACAGAACGAGCAGTATGGCTGGTGGCATTGTCATGCTGGAGGGTTATGTCAGGATGAGCCTGCAGGAAGGGTACCAATATGAGGGAGGAGGATGTCTTCCCTGTAACGCACAGCGTTGAGATTGCCTGCAATAACAACAAGCTCAATCCGATGATGCTGTGACACACCGCCCCAGACCATGACACGGACCCTGCACCTCCAAATCGATCCCACTCCAGAGTACAGGCCTCGGTGTAACGCTCATTCCTTCAATGATAAACACGAATCTGACCATCACCCCTGGTGAAACAAAACTGCAACTCATCAGTTTTGAGCACTTTTCGCCAGTCCTGTCTGGTCCAGCAACGGTGGGTTTGTGCCCATAGGCGACGTTGTTGCCGGTGATGTCTGGTGAAGACCTGCCTTACAACAGGCCACACAAGCCCTCAGTTCAGCCTCTCTCAGCCTATTGCAGACAGTCTGAGCACTGATGGAGGGATTGTGCTTTCCTGGTGTAACTCGGGCAGTTGTTATTGCCATCCTGTACCTGTCCCGCAGGTGTGATGTTCGGATGTACCGATCCCGTGCAGGTGTTGTTACACGTGGTCTGCCACTGCGAGGATGATCAGCTGTCCATCCTGTGTCCCTGTAGCGCTATCTTAGGCGTCTCACAGTACACATCTGCAGTCCTCATGCCTCCTTGCAGCATGCCTAAGGCACGTTCACGCAGATGAGCAGGGATCCTGGGCATCTTTCTTTTTGTGTTTTTCAGAGTCAGTAGTTTTCATAACTGTGACCTTAATTGCCAACTGTCTGTAAGCTGTTAGTGTCTTAACGACCGTCCCACAGGTGGATGTTCATTAATTGTTTATGGTTCATTGAACAAGCATGGGAAACAGTGTTTAAACCCTTTACAATGAAGACCTGTGATGTTATTTGGAATTTTACGAATGATCTTTGAACGGCAGGGTCCTGCTGAGTTTATATACACTACCGTTCAAAAGTTTGTGGTCACTTAGAAATAAAAATTGAACATAAAATTGATCAGAAATACAGTGTAGACATCGTTAATGTTGTAAAAGACTATTGTAGCTGGAAACAACAGATTTTTTTTATGGAATATCTACATAGGTGTACAGAGGCCCATTATCAGCAACCATCACTCCTGTGTTCCAATGGCATGTTGTGTTAGCTAATCCAAGTTTATCATTTTAAAAGGATAATTGATCATTAGAAAACCATTTTGTAATAATGTTAGCAGAGCTGAAAACTTTTGTTCTGATTAAAGAAGCAGTAAAACTGATCTTCTTTAGACTGGTTGAGTATCTGGAGCATTAACATTTGTGGGTTTGATTACAGGCTGAAAATGGCCAGAAACAAAGAACTTTCTCCTGAAACTCATCAGTCTATTCTTGTTCTGAGAAATTAAGGCTATTCCATGCGAGAAATTGCCAAGAAACTGAAAATCTCATTCAACACCGTGTACTACTCCCTTCACAGAACAGCACAAACCGGCTCTAACCAAAATAGAAAGAGGAGTGACCGGCCCCGGTGCACAACTGAGCAAGATTACAAGTACATTAGAGTGTCTAGTTTGAGAAATAGACACCTCACAAGTCCTCAACTGGCAGCTTCATTAAATTGTACCTGCAAAACACCAGCCTCAACGTCAACAGTGAAGAGACGACTCTGGATTCTGGCCTTCTAGGCAGAGTTCCTCTGTCCAGTGTCTGTGTTCTTTTGCCCATCTTAATCTTTTCTTTGTATTGGCCAGTCTGAGATATGGCTTTTTCTTTGCAACTCTGCAAGGGTCAAAACCAGGAGGACTAGCAAAAAACAGAGAAAAGGAAAAAGCAGGCGCATGTAGTAACATGCTGGTTGACTTGACAAAACAAGACAAACTGGTACAGACAGACAGAAAACACAGGTATATATACCCAGGGGATAATGGCGAAATATGGGTGACACCTGGAGGGGGTGGAGACAAGCACAAGGACAGGTGAAACAGACCAGGGTGTGACAGTACCCCCACCCCCCCCAGGGGCGCCACCTGGCATCCTACCAGGGCGCATACCTGGTTGACCTGGGTGCCGGCGGTGGAAGTCGGCAATGAGGGCTGGGTCCAGGTAGTCTCTAGCGGGGACCCAGCACCTCTTCTCCGGACCATAACCCTCCCAGTCAACCAAGTACTGGAAACCCCTGCCCCGCGGTCAAACATTCAGCAGCCGTGTATGCCGGATGGCCTTCAATGACACTGGGCGGAGGGTGAATATAGAGGGTACGGGGTAACAAAAGATGAACAGCAGTGGAACTAAGGACTCTAGAGATGGGGAAAGGGCCAATGAAACTGGGGGAAAGTTTGCAGGACTCCACCCGAAGGAGCAGGTCCCGTGTGGATAGCCTCCGCCCAATGCGATAGCAAGGAGCTGGAGTCCGGTGGTGGTCCTCTTGTCGATGATACCTGGAGTTGGTCTTGAGAAGCGCCGCCCGGGCTCTTCTCCAGCTACGCTGACAGTGGTGGATGAACATCTGGGCCGAGGGTATGTTGACTTCCTGCTCATATTCTGGGAAGAGCGGAGGCTGATACCCCAGGGAGCACTCGAAAGGGGAGAGTACAGTGGCCGAAATGGAAGAGTGTTTCCTGGGCATACTCCACCCAGACCAGTTGTCGGCTCCAGGTAGTGGGGTTGGTCGAGACGAGGCATCTTAAGATTGTTTCCAGGTCTTGGTTTGATCTCGCCAACTGGCCGGTGGATTGGGGATGGAATCTGGAGGACAGGCTGGCCGACAACCCAATAAGGGTGCAGAACGCCTTCCAGAACTGAGAGGAGAACTGAGGACCCCGGTCTGAGACTAAGTCCACCGGGAGTCCGTGGATCCTGAAGATGTGCTGCGCCATGAGCTGGGTTGTCTCTTTGGCAGAGGGTAGTTTGGGGAGAAGGATGAAATGGGTGGCCTTGGAAAACCAATCCACTACCATCAGAAGGACGGTGTTGCCATCAGATGGAGGGTGCCCAGTGAAAAAGTCCAGGGGGATATGGGACCAGGGACAGGTCGTGGCTGAAGGACACCGGGAAGGGGCTTGCCGCGAGTCTTATTCTGAGCACAAACGGTGCATGCGGCGACGAAGGCAGAGGCGTCAGGAACCATTGTGGGCCACCAGAAATGTTGTCAGAGGAAGGCCAGGGTTCGACGGAAACCCGGATGACAGGTAGGCTAGGAGGAATGAGCCCATTCCAGGACCCGGAATCGGACTGAATTAGGGACGAACACTCGCTAAGCCAGGCCCCCTCCAGGGGAAGGCTGGGAATGTTGTGCCTTGCGGACCAGGGCCTCAATACCCAAGCCCACAGCAGCCGCAAGGCATGAGGTAGTCTCAGCGGGACTGTACAGGCGAGAAATGGCATCAGGTTTAACATTATTGGACCCTGGGCAATAGGAAATGGTGAAGTTGAACCTGGTGAATAACAGAGCACACCGGGCCTGCCTGGAGATAAGGTGCTTGGCTGTGTGGAGATGTTACAAATTCTTGTGGTCGGTCCAAACCAAAAACGGATGTTCTGCTCCCTCCAGCCAGTGTCTCCACTCCTCCAGTGCCATCTTGACCACCAGGAGTTCTCTGTTACCCACGTTGTAGTTTATTTCTGCAGAGTTGAGACGATGGGACAGAAAGGCACAGGGATGGAGCTTTTGGTCCTGGACAGATCTCTTGGACAGGTTAGCCTCCACTCCAACGTCAGAAGCATCGACCTTAACCACAAACTGATGGGACGGGTCCAGATGGATGAGGGCTGTAGTGAACCAATGCTTCAGGTCCACAAAGGCTCTGTCAACCGCTGGGGACCATGTGAATGGTACCTTGGGAAAGGTGAGTGCCGAGAGGGGGGCCGCCAGGGTGCTGTTGCCTCGAATGAAACGGCGGTAGAAATTGGCAAACCCCAGGAAACGCTGTAGCTGCACCCTGGACTAGGTTGGGGACAATCCACAACTGCTTTCACCTTTTCCGGGTCCCTCTGGAAATTTCCTTCAGTGATGACATATCCCAGAAAGGAGAGGGTAGAACGATGGAACTTGCATTTCTCTGCTTTCAGAAATAACTGGAAATCCAGGAGGCGCTGAAGGACTTGTCGAACATGGAGGACGTGTTCTTGGCAGAACGGGAAAAAAATAGGATGTTGTCGAGGTAGACAAACACGAAACAATTTAACATGTGCCGGAGCACATCATTTACCAGGACCTGGAAGACCGCGGAGGTGTTAGTGAGTCCAAACGGCATGACCAGGTACTCATAATGTCCACTGGCGGTGTTGAAGGCTGTCTTCCTCTCATCCCCTTTGCGAATCCAAACCAGGTGGTAAGCATTCCGAAGGTCCAGTTTGGAGAAGATGGTGGCCCCCGGAGAGGTTCGAAAGCCATAGGAGAGGAGTGGTAGGGGGTAACGATTCTTGATTGTTATGTCGTTAAGGCCCGGTAGTCAATGCACGGACACAACTATGAAATAACACATATGGAATCATGTTGTAACCAAAAAAGTGTTAAACACTTCTTCAAATAGCCACCATTTGCCTTGATGACAAAACCATCAAGAGCTATGATGAAACTGACTCTCATGAGGACCGCCACAGGAATGGAAGACCCAGAGTTACCTCTGCTAAGGATAAGTTCATTAGAGTTACCAGTTCATAAGTTCATTAGAGTTACCAGCCTCAGAAATTGCAGCCCAAATAAATGATTCACAGAGTTCAATTGACACATCTCAACATCAACTGTTCAGAGGAGACTGTGTGAATCAGGCCTTCATGATCGAATTGCTGCAAAGAAACCACTATTGAAGGACACCAATAAGAAGAGACTTGCTTGGGCCAAGAAACACGAGCAATGGACATTAGACCGTCAGAAAGTCCCAGTCCTTTGGTCTGGAGTCCAAATTTGAGATTTTTGGTTAAACGGATTAACTCAGCATGTATATTTCCCACCGTAATGCATGGAGGAGGAGTTGTTATGGTGTGGGGGTGCTTTGCTGGTGACACTGTCTGTGATTTATTTAGAATTAACCAGCAGGGCTACCACAGCATTCTGCAGCGATACGCAATCCCATTTGGTTTGCACTTAGTCCCACTATCATTTGTTTTTCTACAGGACAATGACCCAACACACATCCAGGCTGTGTAAGGGCTATTTTACCAAGAAGGAGAGTGATGGAGTGCTGCATCAGATGACCTGGCCTGAATTGAATTCCAGGTGAAGCTGGTTGACAGAATGCCAAGAGTGTGCAAAGCTGTCGTTAAGGCAAAGGGTGGCTATTTGTTTAACACTTTTTTGCTTACTACATGATTCCATATGTGTTATTTCATAGTTGTGTTGAATGAGTAGGTGTGTCCAAACTTTTGACTGGCACTGTAAATTTGGCACATTAGGATACAAAAACACAGTCATGGGAAGCACAAGTAAAACATCACAAATCGCCCAGAAAAACAGTTACATTCCTCCACAAATAAGTCTCCAATCAATACTCTAAACGTTGCGAACGGCAGCAGAACATCTCAATTAAATGTGTTTTGAAATTTTGTTCCAACAATACGGTGCTTTAAAGCTAAAAGCAGATTTACCTAGCTCGGTGAAGACCCTAGGAACCTCAAGAGTTAACCAATTCTGTGAACTGGTTATGCAACTCAGATGTCTATACTTCAACAGCAAAGTTAGATAAGACTGACGTTTATAAAGTAGGGCATTTTTGATACAGGATGCAGTGATGAGTATCAAAACTGTCACCTGTAACAAAACGAAGGGCACTATGGTAGATGGTATTTAAAGGTTTAAGAGTTGTAGCAGCTGTATTTTATAAGTAATATCACCATAATCAAGAACAGATAAAAAGGTTGACTGAATAATCTGCTTCCCTACTGCTTAGAGAACGGCACAATCTGTTTCGATACAAAAAGCCAACTTTAAATCTTAGCTTCTTAACCAGCTCATCTATGTTTTTTTAACGTCACATCCATATAAATCCAAATGCCTAAGTATTTATATGCGGGAACACGTTCAATTGGAGAACCATCTAATGAGTGAACATTATGTATTTTGTTTTGCCCGTATTAAGAACAAGTTTTACATAAGCAAGAGATTCCTGCATAGCAATAACGTGACGGTAGTTTTGACACAGCCAGGTCAACAGTCAGGGCAATAGCATACATAATAGTATCATCCGCATAGAGATGAAGTTGACCATTTTTAACAGCTTGACCAATGGTGTTCATATAACTAATGAAGAGAACAGCTTCCAAAATCGACCCCTGTGGCACAACTTTGTGCACTTCATGAAATTCTGACTTAACCCCATCAATCACGGTGGCCTGAGTTCTGTCACTAAGATAATCATGAAACCATGAACAGGTGTCAAAGCTCAGGCCTATCGAGGACAACTTATTCAATAAAATAGCCTGATAAACAGTATCAAAAGCTTTTGACAGGTCCACTAACAAAGCAGCATATTTCATTTTTGTTTCTAAAGCATTGACAAGATCATCAACAACTAAAGTGGTTGCTGTAATAGTGCTATGGCCAGGCCTAAACCCTGATTGGTTTACATTAAAAATACATTTCTCAGATAATAAAGAGAAAAGTTGTACATTTACCAAGGGTTCAATAATCTTAGCTAGACAAGGAAGCCTTGAAACGGGGTCATAATTATTAAGATCACCACTATCCCCGTCCTGAATTCCATACTTTTGGAATATTTCCTGATAACAATATTAACTAAAATGTGGGTTACTGTGCCAACAATGATGCGTCAATAATTGCATTTTTTTCCATAATGAGGCAAGTGTCTGAATTTATTTGTTGTGGCAGAGAGGAGGAAGTAGAATCCTTCAGGAATTTGACAGTTTCCCATTACAATCCGAAAGAGCGGTTACATAATAATCAAATTGAGACTTTCTGATTTGTCTTACACAATGATTCCTCAGTGGCTTACAAGCTTGCCAGCCCGGGCCTAAGCCTGTTTTCCTGGCCTTGATCCAAGCATCATCGCTTTTATGAATTATTTCTGATAATTCCGGAGCATTCAACCTACCTTTAATTAACTCTTAGTTTTTTTGAAGACAACTGAAAAAAGGCTGAACGCTAAATCAGGTTCAGGGATAGCTGAAACACAATTAAGGTAACTAAAATGAAGATCATGTAAAAAATCCTGTTCACTGAAGGCTTAGATGTTTGTATTCTCATATCTTTAACACAAAACCACCTAAGGTCTAAGGGTATGTTTTCAAGTGTCTGTCCTATATCTAAGAGATATACAGAAAGAAAACTCAACCCATATTTAACCCCTTTTTTTTGGCACTAAAGTACATTCATAAATACTTCCATAATGTTTTACTGGTACCGTGGTACTTTCAGGTGAGTCTTGTGAGGCTTGTGGGTGTACTAGAGTAGGGATCATCAACTAAATTCAGCTGCAGGCCAATTCTTTTTTTTCTTCTTTTTTTCTTGAGCCGATGGTCAGGAGGCCGGAACGTAGTAAAAATGAATTTGTAGACTGCAAATTTACCGCAAGAAACCCAAACGGATATACTGTTTGAAAAAAATATTATAATTTCAAACCTAGCCTACATTTGTATATGATCACATACATCGCTCTATTATGAGTGGGAATACTTTGGAACAGATTTCCAAAATTAAAATCACTAGGAGCTGATTTGTGTTTTTACAGTCTTATGTTTTTTATTTTATTTTTCAGAAAACTCAGCGGGGAACCCTGTCCTAGACCAAACCACCATGTGTTCGTGAGAGTCGATGGTGGTGTCATATTAGTATGTAGCCCAAACTGTTCGGATGCTACACTTGTCAAGTAGAACCATACAGGGTTTTTCCAATTTGTCCCCATAGGGGAACCCTTTTTGGGTTCCCCTATGGGGGGTTCTATGTAGGGTTCTTCAAAGAACCCTCTGTATAAAGTTCTACCTAGGACACTCTGTGAAGCATTCTGCATAGAACCCACTATGAAGGGTTCTACCGAGAACCATTTTATAATCTAAAAGGTTCTACCTAGAACCCTTTTATCTTTGGAGGGTTATTCCTAGAACCCTCTTTGAACGGTTCCACCAGCGATATTAGCCTTTAAAATTGTATTATTATTTAATACATTACATATACAGTGGGGCAAAAAAGTATTTAGTCAGCCACCAATTGTGCAAGTTCTCCCACTTAAAAAGATGAGAGAGGCCTGTAATTTTCATCATAGGTACACTTCAACTATGACAGACAGAATGAGGGAAACAAAATCCAGAAAATCACATTGTAGGATGTCTAATGAATTTATTAGCAAATTATGGTGGAAAATAAGTATTTGGTCACCTACAAACAAGCAAGATTTCTGTCTCTCACAGACCTGTAACTTCTTCTTTAAGAGGCTCCTCTGTCCTCCACTCATTACCTGTATTAATGGCACCTGTTTGAACTTGTTACCAGTATAAAAGACACCTGTCCACAACCTCAAACAGTCACACTCCAAACTCCACTATGGCCAAGACCAAAGAGCTGTCAAAGGACACCAGAAACAAAATTGTAGACCTGCACCAGGCTGGGAAGACTGAATCTCCATCTTTTTAAGTGGGATAACTTGCACAATTGGTGGCTGACTAAATACTTTTTTGCCCCACTGTATCATAAGGCCTTTCTTTGAGGGCCTAGTTACTGTATACCGTAACACAGTGGTGTTAGGAATCTCCTGGTTTACAGGCCACATCAAGCCTGCAAATCATATTATGCTGGCATGCAAAGTGATGTGTAGTTCCTTTTGGAGTCCAGTTAGGATATCCAACAAGTGGAATTGTTAATCACCCGCAACCTGCATTCAGAATGACTGCCAGGGTAGGGAAGATTGAATATTGAGACGACCTCAATCATCTAAACTAGAACAACCATCTCATTAATGGGTGCAATAAATCCTACAGATTGTATTATTTTAGAAAATTGTATGTTATTTATCTTTCTGTTGCATAAAATGTATTAACCAATGAAAATCTCCCTCCAATAGACCATGCTGAGAAATAATATACTGTATATGAAGAACCCTTCCTGCCTTCCAAAGAATCCTTCTTGCCTTCCAAATAATCATCAAAGAATGCTTTCTTCCTAAAAGGGTTCTTCTGATCAAAACAGTTCTTGGTAGAAAGAACCCTATCCCTCTGCAGAGAACCATTTTTAAACCCTTTATTCTAAGAGTGTACAGACAGAAGTTGGCAGATCGGCTGTACCGACTTCAGACGAGTCCCAAAACGGCGAACACCATCGTGTTTGTGACAGTCTTGTCTTTCCAGGGGGGTCATATTAGTTTTTTAGCCCAAAACTTTTGGACGCTACAGACGTCTTTGTGAGAAGACCGAGTTTCGGAAAAAAACAAGGTTGAATCATGATGACGTCAGTGATCTTCAGGTCATAGCTCTAGAAAGAGACCCAAGTTCCGGATTTATAATTGCGAGTTGGATGACCGTTCAAAACATATTTTTCCAGTCAGAGCTAGTTATTTCCGAGTTCCCAGTTGTCTTGAACTCACTGAAGTCAGATTTCGCAGTTCACCGTTGTTTTGAGCGTGAAACAAATCATGCTTCATTGACAGCATGGCCAATGTTGAATGTTAATAATTTTAAACTTGGAAAAGAGACCCTTAATGCCAGATTTGAGACAACATAGCCACTCCACTGAATAGCAGACTAGTGATTGTTTTGAAATGCTTGCAGTTAGCCACTGATTCCTTCCAAACCACTCATTGTTGAATTTGCGATTTCCAACTTGTTGTGTAATGTTTATGTCCAATGGCCGATGAGCACTGATAAGTTTTATCTAGAATTTCTCTTAATTATTTATCTTCATATGACAAGGATTAAAAAGGATTTGCCAGTAGATTGTCAACTTGATTCATGATGATGACTGCTAGCTAAGATTTTGAAAGTATGATATTGACATGATCAGTCCAATCAAGTTGTAGATATAACACAATTTGACGTCATTTTATTTGTGGCCAATGACCCTGAGCCTTCTTGGATGGGCACTTCTAATGTAACTCTATGGCAGCACCCAAAGGGGCTTGTATTTTCAAGCTCTACCCTTAGACTTGGCGGTAACGTAGTGTCCCCATGAGTGACAGAACACTAAGCCAATCATGGCGCAACTAGAGAACATTACCAACACCTACGCTCCGTATTTTCCTCTGACTGCCCCACCACCACAGAAAGCACTGAGCTAGGCTGAAACACCTGCATTTTGGAGCTGCCTTACTCAATAAAGCAAAAAATAGATCATGTTTGTATTCAGCTTTGTTTATTTATTTTTTTACATTGTTTGTAAACTTATGTGATATGTGATAATGCCAAAATAACATGCAAAACAGGCAATCCCCCCCCCCTCAAAAAAAAAAATGTGTAGCTAAAAATGTGGGGCTCAACCCCACCACCCTGAATGACGGGTCGCCACTGGTTGATGGTAATCTCACACCTTTTGTGTTGATGATGTGTCAAGGGAAAGGCCTTAAAAAGTTGATACCCAACTAGAAGGCCTGACTTTTATCCAATACTGTTGAGCGTTGGCACAATATGGATGCAGTAGCAAAAGACCTTGCACATAATGTCATCATTGTATGGTAAAGTGAGATGAGAAGCATGATGGTAATGCCAGGGGCTTTTGTCATTCCGCCAGCCATTGCAACGTTGCGTCACTCTCTGGCGATTGGGTTTTGCCATTACATGCAACAGTAAATAGGCTTTTTGTTTATATATTTTCCCTGTCACTGTTTTTGTTCTCTTCCTGTTGTGGTAGGCATCCTCCAGACAACCACCCCAAACTGATCTCCATGGCACACAAAGCCAGCCTTTTGATTCAAGAGCTTATTTTCTTTCCAGTGTTCCATATATTTATTGGTCTCTTTTCTTCTTCCTCTCTCTCTGTGATTAGTGGAAAGAGCTAGAGCTACAGCCCTTCCTCCTCCAGCCACCCCCCTCCCCCTCCCCTCCCCCTGCTTTATTCCCCCCCCCACTCCCTCCTCCTCCCGCTTCCCTCCACCCTCGCCCACTTCCCTCCCCACTCACTCCCCCTCCTCCCTCCCCCTACTTCCCTCCCCACTCACTCTCCCTCCTCCCTCCCCCTTCTCCAGCTTCACTCCCCCTCCACTCCCAAGCTTCCCTCCCCCTCTTCCTGATTTACTCCCAGTCTACCTCCTTACCACCCTCACCAACCCACAGACACACACATTAATCCTTGCTCAGGCCTCAGTTTACAGATACAATGGGGTTTGGAGAATTGGACTTGAGATAATTGTGCTGCTATCCCATTTCGTCTGTAATGGAATCGCTCGGTGGGCCCCAGTCCAGCTTAGAGGAGAATGGCGTCTTTGCTGATAACACAAAAACAAGTCTGCGTGCCCAGCACCATTTGGAGATTGTCTTAACGGTGGTTTTGATTACTTTGTGAGACATCTCTTTCTTTTGCATCCACCCTCCTTTCTCCACTTTTTCACATTCATCTCCTCTTCTCCTTTCATTATAGCAGTGTTTCCCAAACTCAATCCTGGGGCCCCTCTTGGTGTACATTGTGGTTGTTGCCTTAGCACTACACAGCTGATTCAAATAACCACCTCATCATCAAGCTTTGATTGTTTATTTGAATCAGCTGTGTAGTGCTAGGGCAAAAAACTAAACATATTCGGTGCCATGTTGTGAGGGACTTTGGAAAAGCAGGAGCTGTGAAAATAGTGGCCACAATCACTGTAATTAACACAGGTGTCAATCTGGAAGAACACCTGCTCTATTAACTCCTGGCTCTTGAAGTTGGCAACCTCCTGGCCCTGGGGTCAGCGGCAGCGCAGTGGTCGTTTATCAGGAATGGTGAGTGGATGCAGATGGCTGGGAAACAACACTGTTACATGTGAAAATGGCAGATGGAAAAATGTATGGCAAAACCTAAACTTTAAACCAACCAAAAAACGACCATATATGTGACCCGATTAAAGAAACTAGGTGTATATCGCAAGTCACGACTTCACAGCGGAGCAGTTTGAATAATTTTTTTGTATTTTTATCAAAATGCATTTTTGGGCAGAAATGCCTTCTTGAACATGTGAACTTTCATGTGCTTTAACAAACTTGCCATCTGGAAATACGAATAAAATTGTTAAATTACAATTGGTTAAACTACATAAAAAGACAGCAATCTTCCCACTAGCCATGATTGGCTGAGATAATGAGTGGGCTGGACATGCCGAGAGATGAGTTTGTATTAGTCTGCAATATATAAGACTTTTGTCTATTTGAGCTGGTCAGTCTGTGTTGGTAACCCTGTCGAACGCGGCTTTTTTATAATGTAACTGCATAAGTGTTGCTCTCCACTTTCTGGAGGATCGAGTTTTGAAATGATTAGAATTAGAATATGATCGCTAAAGAGGTGGGAAAACACCTGTTTCCGGATTACGTCTTCAAACTAAGGGCATTTGTGGTATGGATCCAGGGAGACACTTCCATCATATCATGTATAATGATGTATACAGACCGGTAAGATAGTCTAGCTCGCTACATTTTCAGATATAACATGTTTATAATTTTGACAAAGTGATTTCCTTTTAAGCTAAAGTGTACTGTTAGCTAGCGTTAGCAGGCTGGCTCGTTAGCTAGCATGACGTGATGTGTGTGATCTTACATGTTGTTTACCTAGCTAGGTTCATTGTTTACCTAGCTAGCTACATGTCTTAAGCTAAAGTGTACAACACCCGTTGAATATGGTCGGTGTCAGTAAACATCAGCACAAAAGCATAATGAAATTGTTAGTCAGCAGAGCTGGTTCGACTGTTTTCATGTTATCCAGAGGTAAACAAATCATCGGCCAGAGCGTCAAGAGTGCGCTCTGAACGCAAGGAGATGGGTGGGGCTAAAGCTTAAGAGGGTGTGAACAATGCTGAATGGGTGTAGACAAAGAAGAGCTCTCTCACCGAAATGCTAAAATGCAATTTTCTCAACTTTCAAAGCATAATTACTTTCCTCAAATGCAGTGTATGATATACCATTTTGTACCTCTTAGTCTCTACTTTTATCCATTGTAAAAAACAGAAATTCAAATTTTTGCTACATAAATCAAATGAAATGTATTTATATAGCCCTTCGTACATCAGCTGATATCTCAAAGTGCTGTACAGAAACCCAGCCTAAAACCCCAAACAGCAAGCAATGCAGGTGTAGAAGCACGGTGGCTAGGAAAAACTCCCTAGAAAGGCCAAAACCTAGGAAGAAACCTAGCCTGGTTCCTCTCTATGTTGGGTGGCCAGTCCTCTTCTGGTTGTGCTGGGTGGAGATTATAACAGAACATGGCCAAGGTGTTCATAATGTTCATAAATTACCAGCATGGTCAAATAATAATAATCACAGGCAGAACAGTTTAAACTGGAGCAGCAGCAGGGCCAGGTGGACTGGGGACAGCAAGGAGTCATCATGTCAGGTAGTCATGAGGCATGGTCCTAGGGCTCAGGTCCTCCGAGAGAAAGAAAGAGAGAATTAGAGAGAGCATACTTAAATTCACACAGGACACCGGATAGGACAGGAGAAGTACTCCAGATATAAAAAACTGACCCTAGCCCCCCGACACAAACTACTGCAGCATAAATACTGGAGGCTGAGACAGGAGGGGTCAGGAGACACTGTGGCCCCATCCGAGGACACCCCCGGACAGGGCCAAACAGGAAGGATATAACCCCACCGACTTTGCCAAAGCACAGCCCCCACACCACTAGAGGGACATCTTCAACCACCAACTTACCATCCTGAGACAAGGCCGAGTATAGCCCACAAAGATCTCCGCCACGGCACAACCCAAGGGGGGGCGCCAACCCAGACAGGAAGATCACATCAGTGACTCAACCCACTCAAGTGACGCACCCCTCCTAGGGACGGTATGAAAGAGCCCTAGTAAGCCAGGGACTCAGCCCCTGTAATAGGGTTAGAGGCAGAGAATCCCAGTGGAAAGAGGGGAACTGGCCAGGCAGAGACAGCAAGGGCGGTTCGTTGCTCCAGAGCCTTTCCGTTCACCTTCCCACTCCTGGGCCAGACTACACTCAATCATATGACCCACTGAAGAGATGAGTCTTCAGTAAAGACTTAAAGGTTGAGACCGAGTTTGCGTCTCTCACATGGGTAGGCAGACCATTCCATAAAAATGGAGCTCTATAGGAGAAAGCCCTGCCTCCAGCTGTTTGCTTAGAGATTCTAGGGACAATTAGGAGGCCTGCGTCTTGTGACCGTAGCGTACGTGTAGGTATGTACGGCAGGACCAAATCAGAGAGATGGGTAGGAGCAAGCCCATGTAATGCTTTGTAGGTTAGCAGTAAAACCTTGAAATCAGCCCTTGCCTTGACAGGAAGCCAGTGTAGGGAGGCTAGCACAGGATTAATATGATCAAATCCTTTGGTTCTAGTCAGGATTCTAGCAGCCGTATTTAGCACTAACTGAAGTTTATTTAGTGCTTTATCTGGGTAGCCGGAAAGTAGAGCATTGCAGTAGTCTAACCTAGAAGTGACAAAAGCATGGATAAATTGTTCTGCATAATTTTTGGACAGAAAGTTTCAGATTTTTGCAATGTTACGTAGATGGAAAAAAGCTGTCCTTGAAACAGTCTTGATATGTTCTTCAAAAGAGAGATCACTGGTCAGAGTAATGCCGAGGTCCTTCACAGTTTTATTTGAGACGACTGAACAACCATTAAGATTAATTGTCAGATTCAACAGAAGTTCTCTTTGTTTCTTGGGACCTAGAACAAGCATCTCTGTTTTGTCTCAGTTTAAAAGTAGAAAGTTTGCAGCCATCCACTTCCTTATATCTGAAACACATGCTTCTAGCGAGGGCAATTTTGGGGCTTCACCATGTTTCATTGAAATGTACAGCTGTGTGTCATCCGCATAGCAGTGAAAGTTAACATTACGTTTTCAAATGACATCCCCAAGAGGTAAAATATATAGTGAAAACAATAGTGGTCCTAAAACGGAACCTTGAGGAACACCGACATTTACAGTTGATTTGTCAGAGGACAAACCATTCACAGAGACAAACTGATATCTTTCCGACAGATAAAATCTAAACCAGGCCAGAACTTGTCAGTGTAGACCAATTTGGGTTACCAATCTCTCCAAAAGAATGTGGTGATTGATGGTATCAAAAGCAGCACTAAGGTCCAGGAGCACAAGGACAGATGCAGAGCCTCGGTCTGATGCCATTAAAAGGTAATTTACCACCTTCACAAGTGCAGTCTCAGTGCTATGATGGGGTCTAAAACCAGACTGAAGCATTTCGTATACATTGTTTGTCTTCAGGAAGGCAGTGAGTTGCTGCGCAACAGCCTTTTCTAAAATGTTTGAGAGGAATGAAAGATTCAATATAGGCCGATAGTTTTTTATATTTTCTGGGTCAAGGTTTGGCTTTTTCAAGAGAGGCTTTATTACTGCCACTTTTAGTGAGTTTGGTACACATCCGGTGGATAGAGAGCCGTTTATTATGTTCAACATAGGAGGGCCAAGCACAGGAAGCAGCTCTTTCAGTAGTTTAGTTGGAATAGGGTCCAGTATGCAGCTTGACGGTTTAGAGGCCATGATTATTTTCATCATTGTGTCAAGAGATATAGTACTAAAACACTTGAGCGTCTCTCTTGATCCTAGGTCCTGGCAGAGTTGTGCAGACTCAGGACAACTGAGCTTTGAAGGAATACGCAGATTTAAAGAGGAGTCCGTAATTTGCTTTATAATAATCATGATCTTTTCCTCAAAGAAGTTCATGAATGGAAAAATAGGATGATCGAGCAGCAGTAAGGGCTCTTCGATACTGCACGGTACTGTCTTTCCAAGCTAGTCGGAAGACTTCCAGTTTGGTGGGGCGCCATTTCCGTTCCAATTTTCTGGAAGCTTGCTTCAGAGCTCGGGTATTTTCTGTGTACCAGGTGAGCTAGTTTCTTATGAGAAATGTTTTTAGTTTTTAGGGGTGCAACTGCATCTAGGGTATTGCGCAAGGTTAAATTGAGCTCAGTTAGGTGGTTAACTGATTTTTGTTCTCTGGCATCCTTGGGTAGACAGAGGGAATCTGGAAGGACATCAAGGAATCTTTGTGTTGTCTGTGAATTTATAGCATGACTTTTGATGTTCCTTGGTTGGGGTCTGAGCAGATTATTTGTTGCAATTGCAAACGTAATAAAATGGTGGTCCGATAGTCCAGGATTATGAGGAAAAACATTAAGATCCACAACATTTATTCCATGGGACAAAACTAGGTCCAGAGTATGACTGTGACAGTGAGTGGGTCCAGAGACATGTTGGACAAAACCCATAAGACAGAATCCATTTGGTGAGTCACGTTTAACAAACCGGTTCAGTGCAGTGAACTGTTACACCTCTAGCACAGCTGTCATCAAGGCAAAGGGTGGCTACTTTGAAGAACTTCACAAATAAAATACATTTGGATTTGTTTAACACTTTTTTTGGTTACTACATGATTCCATATGTTTTTTTCATAGTTTTGATCATTATTCACTATTATTCTACAATGTAAAAAATAAAGACAAACCCTTGAATGAGAAGGTGTCAACTTGACTGGTACTGTATTTGTTTAATATATTTTCAAATGTAAAAAATAAATGTCGACATGCACTTAGATTAATTTGTAAAAGAAATGTTTAATTAAAATGTATGGCAAATATACAGTGGGGCAAAAAAGTATTTAGTCAGCCAGCAATTGTGCATGTTCTCCCACTTAAAGATGAGAGAGGCCTGTAATTTTCATCATAGGTGCATAAGTTCAAACAGGTGCCATTAATACAGGTAACGAGTGGAGGACAGAGGAGCCTCTTAAAGAAGTTGTTACAGGTCTGTGAGAGCCAGAAATCTTGCTTGTTTGTAGGTGACCAAATACTTATTTTCCACCATAATTTGCAAATAAATTCATTAAAAATCCTGCAATGTGATTTTTCTGGATTTTTTTCTCTCATTTTGTCTGTCATAGTTGAAGTGTACCTATGATGAAAATTACAGGCCTCTCTCATCTTTTTAAGTGGGAGAACTTGCACAATTGGTGGCTGACTAAATACTTGTTTGCCCCACTGTAAGTAAATTGGCCAAATCATATTGTAATGAAATGGTGACAGTTTTAACAACTTAACATCTACTTTAGTAGTTTAGCTAGCAAAGGAAGCAGACCAATCCAAACTATTCTCCCAGCATGTCCAGCCCATTCATTATCTCCAATCATGGCTAGTGGGAAGGTTCCGGCCTTTTTCCGTGTCTAACCAACTGGGCTTGTAATTTAACAATTATATTAATTTACAGATGGAATACATATTTGTTAGTAAGTCACATGAAAGTTCACCTTTTTCAGAAGGCATTTATGTTTATGTTTACATTCAAATGCCTCTCCTGTGAGGTGGTGACATGTGACATACGCCTAGTTTCCTGAAACGAGTCACATATGGATCTGTGCCATTTACTTTAAACTGGACAGTGTTTACAGCATGAGCGGGTGTGAGTAGATGTGCTGCTTTAAGATCAGAGAGAGCTGCATGTAGCCTCATACCCTTTGCTAGCTAGTGAGTTATTAGCCCAGTTATAGATAATTTGTAGTCAGCAATAGGGGAATGATCGCTTCCTACAAGAGCACAAAACTTGTACATTTCTAGACATCTTTGAAAAGCGAGTCAGGTAAAAATATATTTTTTGTAGTCTTCAAGGGGCAGCGTTGTATTTTGAGACAGGCTTGAATAAGCTAAGTAGCCAAATAAGCAGAGGGTAGCATCATTTGTCTGATTCACTGTAATAATGGTATGGGAATAATAATGGATTTTATTTTGTAAAATGTTTTCTTGCATCAAACAACACTAGATTTTCAGTCACCTCCTGGTCTGAAGGACAAATGGATAAATGGGTTAATGTCAAGCCCAGACTGTTTAAAAAAAAGTTTCATGGAATATAGGCCTACATTGAACAGCACACATTGCCTGCTACTGTAGGCTGAATGATAAAACAACTATTTCCATGTCAAAATGTAATGGGATGCATTTGCACTATTGTTTCTGATGGTAGGGGGTCTCTGGTAGGCTTACATTATGATAAAATAGCCACAGTAGCTTACTTGGCCACTGTTAAAACTGTAACTTAAAGCGGGTACATCCTCAGTGTTCACAGTAACCTTTCTTTAATTTGACTATTTTCTACATTGTAGAATAATAGTGATGACATCAAAACTATGAAATAAAACATGGCATCATGTTGTAACCCAAAAAGTGTTAAACTCTTCAAATCGCCACCCTTTGTCTTGATGACAGCTTTGCACACTCTTGGCATTCTCTCAACCAGGTTAATGAGGTAGTCACTTGGAATGCATTTATATTAACAGGTGTGCCTTCTTAGAAGTTAATTTGTGGAATTTACTTTCTTCTTAATGCGTTTGCGCCAATCAGTTGTTTTGTGACAAGATGGCCCTATTTGGTAAAATACCAATCCATATTATGACAAGGACAACTCAAATAAGCAAAGAGAAACAGCAGTCCATCATTACACTTAAGACATGAAGGTCAGTCAAGCTGGAAAATTTCAAGAACTTTCAGAGTTTCTTCAAGTGCAGTTTCAAAAATGAACTAAACATGCCATTGGTTGGGTATAGCTCTGTAACTAAACATGCCATTGGTTGGGTATAGCTCTGTAACTAAACATGCCATTGGTTGGGTATAGCTCTGTAACTAAACATGCCATTGGTTGGGTATAGCTCTGTAACTAAACATGCCATTGGTTGGGTATAGCTCTGTAACTAAACATGCCATTGGTTGGGTATAGCTCTGTAACTAAACATGCCATTGGTTGGGTATAGCTCTGTAACTAAACATGCCTATGGTTGGGTGTAGCTGGTGCTTAATTTGAGCAGGATCCTGCCGGAACAGCAATTGGCACCACTCTGTTTTGGGCTGTTTTGTTCTGGAAACATTTTGACTGGCTCCGGTACCTCTCATAGCATGATATTATATTTTCAATTTTTGCAATGTAAAAATTTGAATAAAAGTGATCAAAGTTCATTCGAGTTGCCTCTCCGTTAATTCTCCTGCCCGTCACAAAAAAAAAACATAATGTGAAAAATTATATTTTCTGCCCGGGCCTAATATTCTAAGGGTTTATTTGGGCCCGGCTTTATGGTTTGCACAACATTGTAAACTATATTTGAGAACAACGTGTGGCCATGGCTGTGTGAGAAGCGCACCAGTATCTCACATGACTGGAATGAGATTTACTTTCTATGATCCCTCTCTGCTCTGATAGATATGAGTCTGCAACTCTCATCTCTCAAGCATTGCACTTCATAATTTATTTCCTTTTAGAATCATAGCCACGCGAAGCATTCTGAAGGAACTGCAGCACCCCTGATATATTGGAATACATTTGCCAAAGTTATATATTTACTGCTGTCTGTTCAGAAATAAATTAAATAATTCAGAATAGCCTACTACACCATGAGCAGGCCTATAATTTATCCACAGAGGATCAATAGCTTCTTTAAAAAAATAGCCTAGCTGTGGATTGTAGCCCAATAACAAGGAATAGCCTACAGTCAGGAATGCACAGCAAATCTATAAGTGAAAAAAACAGCATGCAGGCAAAACAGGCCTTTCGCATTATTTCAAATACAATTGTGGGTGTTAACTGCAAGCTTCAGTCAGCTGATTCCAGCCATCCCTTCTGGTTAGTTCTAGTCTGGCATTTTAGTCTCCCATTCAGAGGACCCCCACTTTTGTTTGTGTCTTATTGGTAAAGGTCACGCCAAATACTATCACCACATCTCCTTCAGCCTATCAGTGGCCTGATTCCCGGGACTTCAGTTTCAGTTAATCTATTAATCCCAGCATGCTGTGTGGTCAGAAACCTACTTTCCCCATCCTGATGAGGACTTCCACATGTTTTCCTCCTGTGGACTGAATCCCTGTATGCCTGATGTTTAATTGTGCGTGCATCTGAACATAAGTGCCTTGATCTGTATCATATTATGTAGAGCTAAGTTTTGTGGTTTATTGTGTACAATTACCGTGTGTTGAGCTTGTTTGCTCGCTCGCGCTCCAGCTAGTGTTAGCACTGCTGTTAGCATTTTGTATTGGAATGCATGAGCATTTTAGCATGACTGTTAGCGATTAGCCGTTTATTAGCATTGCTAATTTATGTTGCTAGGCTATGCTCTCTCTATCTATATATATCACTCATGCTTATTGTAATTATATTATGTATACATTTCAAAATTACTGTAATTTTTATTTGAGCACATTTGCCTGAGTTTCATATGTACAAGTCCAACAGGCTGTTTAGTCTTATTGCCATGTGACTAGGCCTTATGCCTGCTGTAGTGTATAACCCTTGCTGTTATATATTTACCTATGCTAGTTTATACAGCCATGTCATTCATATTATAGCAGTGCTATAGCCTAAGTTTTCTTTCTCTTCTTTCCTTTCAGAACCACATAGTTCATGTCAGCTCTCACTGGACATGCTTCTCAGTTATCTGAACCATGAGGGATCAGGTGTGTGTATGTATGTGTGTGAATGTGGACATCTTCTTCCATTAAACTCCCCTTAACCTGGACATCTGCCTCATCCTTGTTCTGACCGGACATTCTGTTGTGGTTGCTACCGGTCTTAAGCCAGAACCAAAGATTTCTTATTACATTCATGATTAATCTGGAAACACAGCTTGTAAAGAAAATTGCTCCTGCTGAGAAGAGAATACTATACTGTAGGCTACCAAAATATTTCATCGACTTCCAAATATTGTTAAACAAAAGAGAGGCTTTTGGAATGAGCGCATTTACCATCACCAGCAAGTGAGCTGTGTGTCATTTGGTGAGCCAGTGAAACTGGAAAGCATTTTTAGGACTATAATTTCCTCATATCGTAGCCTACAATGTGTGCGGAGACACATATAGGACTAGGCTATTGATTTAAGACCAGGTCGTTTTTGTCAGTGTCAAAGTAGCCTGCCATTTTGATCATGTGCGGTATTAAAAAATATTCTGCTAAAGTGTAACGTCTGCTTCCAACTCACACCCTCAAACACGTAGATCCCCTGAACGCAGCTCATTTTCCAGCCCACTTTCCAGCTCACTCTCAAACACCTAGATCCCCTGAACGTAGCTCACTCTCCAGATCCCAATCACCTGAATTCTAATCACCTGTTCACACACCTGTATGGCATTATCACACACTATTTAGTTCAGTTCTTTGCACCCCGTCACTGTGAGCTATTGTTTGTTTTGTGACAAACGTCTTCCGGAGCGCTGGGTTGCCTGTGATTTACTCCTCCCGTGTATGATAGTTTTAGCCTATTGGATTTCCTGTTATCTACCTATTGCCTGATTTCCCGAACTATGTTACTAGCCTTTTCCCTGCCTGTACTGTTGGCCTTTTGGACCCCCTGTGTATGACCTTCTGCCTGCCCCTGGACCCAGCTACTTGCCTCCTCCTGTGGTCCTTTGCAATAAACACCTGCGCTTGAAACCAGCTCTCTGTCTCCCCTCGTGTTCATTACACAAAGTCTCCAGTCATGTAAAATGAGGTAGAATTGCATGAAATAAGTTTTTTAAAAGGCCACATTCTTTCTGAACCCTAGGCTACTAGAAATGTTCTCCATGTCTGCAACTTCTGTAAGTGCCTCTGCTCTATGCCACTACGCAAATGCAATGACATGCATGCAATGCTTTATTATAAAGGTGATTTCTTATTATTTGTTCGGCTACCGCAGAACTACCAGGTCACCCCACTCTCTCACTCACCTTTTGTTTATTGCACCTCCCGAGTTACAAATGAAGCAATGGGGTAACTGTAACTAAACATGCCATTGGTTGGGTGTAACGCTGTAACTAAACATGCCATTGGTTGGGTGTAACGCTGTAACTAAACATGCCATTGGTTGGGTGTAACGCTTTAACTTAACATGCCATTGTAGTGAACATGCAGTACATGTGATTGAAGTCATGTAATGGTCTGAGGTGTTTCAGGTGGAACCTGTGTGTGTGTGTGTGTGTGTGTTTTGTGTATAAGGCGTATGAGTAAGCGGTGTTAACTACTTCTCTAGGCTGGTTGGGAAGGCAGGGATGGCTTTAGATATGAAAGCTAAATGATCTTTTTACCTCCTAGGTCGGCCCTCATTCCCTTTGCCTTCTGCAGCGCCTCATTCGTAGGCTTCTGGTTGTACTCCACTCTCTTACTGGCGTCCAGAAGGACACACACAAACACACAGTCAGTGTCATCACCACAGCATATTACAGGGTCAAGTCATGGACATTTTTTATATTTTCCCTGCCTGCTGTAAATCAAATTACTATATGTAAATATTAACTGTCAAATAATGTCAATGTTTACTTTTGGATTACCTGGTGCAACATACAAGATAACAAAAAACACAATGACATGGCTAAATGTGTTTCTAAACAACTTGAGACCGGGGTTGGAAGGAGAGAACACTCATGGAAAGGAGGGAGATATGCTGTCTTCAGGTGATTTTCTGTTTAATATATTTATTTCACATTAGCTGATGTAAGTCAGTGGAACTATTCCTTTTATGGGCTATCATAGGATAATTTGTGTGTCTGTTAGGAAGAACAGTTACTGTTATAACTCATTCTATAACTACTTATTTGAAATCTAATATGCCTACTTAGTTCTTTGAAAATAAATCACAAATAAATGCATTTTTGTAGGCATTCATGTATCATGTAG